>NC_136733.1:1120000-1375000 GCF_936440315.1 Barbus barbus
TGTGTGTGTGTGTGTGTGTGTGTGTGTGTGTGTGTGTTTTAGAGAAGAGAGAGAGTGTGTGTGTGTGTGTGTGTTTTAGAGAAGAGAGTGTGTGTGTGTGTGTGTGTTTTAGAGAAGAGAGAGAGTGTGTGTCTGTTAGAGAAGCGAGAGAGTGTGTGTGTGTGTGTGTCTGTTAGAGGAGAGAGAGAGAGAGAGAGTGTGTGTGTGTGTCTGTTAGAGGAGAGAGAGAGAGTGTGTGTGTGTCTATCAGAGAAGAGAGAGTGTGTGTGTGTGTGTGTGTGTGTGTGTGTGTGTGTGTGTGTGTGTGTTTTAGAGAAGAGAGAGTGTGTTTGTGTGTTTCTGTCTGTTAGAGAAGAGAGAGAGTGTGTGTGTGTGTGTGTTTTAGAGAAGAGAGAGAGAGTGTGTGTCTGTCTGTTAGAGAAGAGAGTGTGTGTGTGTGTGTTTTAGAGAAGAGAGAGAGTGTGTGTGTTTTAGAGAAGAGAGAGTGTGTGTGTTTTAGAGAAAAGAGAGAGAGTGAGTGTGTGTGTGTTTTAGAGAAGAGAGAGAGTGTGTGTGTGTGTGTGTGTGTGTGTTTTAGAGAAGAGAGAGAGTGTGTGTGTGTGTTTTAGAGAAGAGAGAGAGTGTGTGTGTGTGTCTGTTAGAGAAGAGAGAGAGAGTGTGTGTGTGTTTTAGAGAAGAGAGAGAGAGTGTGTGTGTGTGTGTATGTTTTAGAGAAGAGAGAGAGAGTGCGTGTGTGTGTGTGTGTTTTAGAGAAGAGAGAGAGTGTGTGTGTGTGTGTTTTAGAGAAGTGTGTGTGTGTGTGTTTTAGAGAAGAGAGAGAGTGTGTGTGTGTGTGTGTGTGTGTGTGTGTGTGTGTGTGTGTTTTAGAGAAGAGAGAGTGTGTGTGTGTGTGTTTTAGAGAAGAGAGAGAGAGTGTGTGTGTGTGTGTGTGTGTGTTTAAGAGAAGAGAGAGAGAGTGTGTGTGTGTGTGTGTGTGTTTTAGAGAAGAGAGAGAGTGTGTGTGTGTGTGTGTGTTTTAGAGAAGAGAGAGAGTGTGTGTGTGTGTGTGTTTTAGAGAAGAGAGAGAGTGTGTGTGTGTGTGTGTGTGTGTGTTTTAGAGAAGAGTGAGTGTGTGTGTGTGTGTTTTAGAGAAGAGTGAGTGTGTGTGTGTGTGTGTGTGTGTGTGTTTTAGAGAAGAGAGAGAGTGTGTGTGTGTGTGTGTGTGTTTTAGAGAAGAGAGAGAGTGTGTATGGTTTGTCTCCATTATGTTGCATGTTTGTTTTGTCAGTGAATTTCCTCTATGGCTGTTAGTGGTACATGTAATTGTAAGTAGGTGGTAATGTGTCTGATATCTAAACGTGTTTCAATGTATGAAAAGTAATAGTTTACAAATCTGGGAGGATGAATGATTTAAGACTGATTTTACCTACTGGTGGTGGAATATTATTATTGCAAAGACGATCAGATTCAGGAGCCTGTGAGCATGACAGGTTGATTTATTCAGGGATTTTATTAAATATTTGCATTTCACATCTGTTTGTGATGCTTTATACACACTTAAGTGATTCTTATTAGATCTTTAGTTTATTTAAATAGAATAATATGGCATGACATTCACATCTGAGTTATGTTTGTTAATGGCTTGAATATGTGTTAGTGTTAATAGTCTTGGTGTCTGATCTATCTGAGTTTGTATGTAATGTTATATGAAGCTTTATAAGCAATGCCATGTGAAAGAAATACAATTCATTTAATTTGACTATGAATTTGACTAATTTCTCTGACTAAATCCTTCATTTAGTGACAATGTAAACTTGCTGAAATGCAGCTGTTGAATGTGTTTTCTCAAACCCTGATGAATGTTGAATGAATGATCTCTGTTCCTCTGATGATCTCCAGTGTACTGTGGCTCATGGACGTCAAATCCTCCTCAGAACAGCATGACACATTGATTTGCATCGAATGAAAGGGAACCTGCGGGATGAGAATGGAATAAAGATGTTCTCCTGCTGGAGGAAAGTGGGAAAATGCAAGTTTCAAACACTCCACAATCCGGAGAAGAAAAAGCTCACAAAGCTGGAGTGCAACTGAATGCTGGGCTTCATATGAGCACCAATAATTATTAATCTGCTTCCAGTCAAAAGAATAATGTGCAAAATGAGCTCAAGAGAAAAATACTCACTGCATAATAGCCTGTGTCACAAATTTACAATGTGAGACGATAATAGAGACACAAACCTTCGAGTTGTGCCCACAGAAAGGCTATGGAACATTCACATTATTGCCTAGTTATAGAAATGTATGTATTGTATGTTATGCATAAAATGTTATTATATATTTTTAGATTATTATTTGATAAATATATTGTATAAACAATGCATACATTGAAATATAAAAAACCTAAACATTTATGGATAGAGCATAAAGCATATATATATATATATATGTGTGTGTGTGTGTGTGTGTGTGTGTATACATCACAAATGTATAAATTATGCATGTAATGACACATTTCATATTATATACTGTATATATATATATATATATAATCTAATATAGTAATTTTATATTTTGTATAGTGTATAACTAGACACTGCATATAAAATTAAAATATACATTTTATTATATAATATAAATGATATAAAATATACTGTACAATATACTGTATAATTAACGCATATGCATCAAAATATGAAGAATATAAAAACAGTATAAATAATGCCTATAAATACTGTATAAATACTGAAACTGGATAAATTTCATTATATACTGTATAAATAATGCACATGCATAAAATTGCATTACACTTATTCTTAAATATTCTTAGATTATTTCTTTAAATGCATAGGCTATATGTATAACATAATGACACTGTATATATAGTCAAAATGTATATGCAATATAATTATTATTATTTAGTCATTTAGCAGTAAGTCGCTTTTATCCAAAGCGACTTACAGATGAGGAGAATAATTAATTGTAGTATTAAAACAACTAAAAACAGATCCAAAACTAAAAGCTAAAACTTTATAAATACTACCTACACACATTTTAAAAATAAAGAAAATTCAATAAAAATGACAAATACATACAACAAAATTTCAAAACTTACCATTTAAATGAAAAACTACAAATAAAGCTATAAAACAATTTAAAGTATTAAAGAACGTAAAGTATAATAATGATTCTATCATAATGCTAAGCCAAACACAAAAGATCATAATAATTTGTTAAGCACATTTAACTCATTGCTCACTGTAAATTTAAACAAGTTTTGTCGTAAATAATTACATATTGAGACAAAAAACTGCAGCAAGAGAAAGTGAGTGAAATGCAGAATAATTGTATGTCATGAGAGACTGTGTTGAGGTTAATAACAGCTGGTTAAATGTGAGGATAATTGCAGGCTGTGATGTTAATAGCCTCTGTACAGGTGTTGAGCCACTTATGCCAGATTATCTCTCAGTCTGTGTCTCTCTCTCATATCTGTCTCTCTCTCTCTCCTCACAGAGACAGAGTTTCTCATTGGGTGTGTGTCTTGAAGGAGTGGCGGGGCTCCTGCATAAAGAGCTGTGTGTGTGTGTGTGTGTGTGTGTGTGTGTGTGTGTGTAGGTGGGTCCAGGGGTCATTAATAACTAATTAGAGGCTCAGAGCCACACAGGCTCTATAAGTGGAGCCGATCCGTTCATCCCGCATCAGTCGCACTCAGACCCTGCGCCACAGCACTCATGGGTTCGGTTCTGGCGCTGAAGTCCAGGTTCAGGTCTCAGCTGTGTGAGATCATCACCTCTGATATCCTGCACAGTTTTCTGTACGGTCGATGGAGGAACGTGCTGGGAGAAACCCCGAGCGAGGAGCAGCAGAGAACCGCCTTCACCGCCGAGGCTCTGGCGCAGTCCTTCACCGGAGGTAACCGCACCGTATCCACCGACAACCTGCCGTGCTTTCACTACCAACACAACCACAAACCATAGAGTTCAGCCATGCAAACACAAACCATAGAGTTCAGCCATGCAAACACAAATTAACTGTGCTTTAGCTGCACTAACCATGCATTTGTGGGAAAACTGTGGTTATAAAAATGGTAATCAACACATAAAAAACATGGTAACTTTAATAAAACCATGGTTAATTTTCGTAAGTGAACTGGTTGAAGAAGAGTATGAATTCAGGATAAGTGGGACATTTGTTTAATCAAGTCATCTTAATGGCTAAAAGTGTCCCAGTTTACCTGAATTCGATTATACGAAATCAACTTATTCATAAAACATCGTGTTTTTAAAGTTTCAACCTGACAAAGATGAAATGATCAATGATACAATATCGATACATTTAAAGCAAGTGTTGATTTGTAGTTTAGGATCGTGTGTGGCTAAAATCACAAACAAAAATTTTTTTTAAATATGTTTTCATGATATTAGAATTATATTATTGTTGAATTTCAACTGCAGAGAAGGAAACAGCGTTTTTAAAAGTCAGATCATTTGTTTTATTATTGTAAAATCGTCCGAATAAAAGTTCTTGAGAAAGAGTTTGTAGTAAATGTGCTGTTGGCAGTGTTCTGTGTTTCTGTGTTTGGGTTAGTTAGTTTGAGAAGTGCTGGTTTAGTTAGTTTGAGAAGTGTTAGTCTGGTTTAGTTAGTTTGAGAAGTGCTGGTTTAGTTAGTTTGAGAAGTGTTAGTCTGGTTTAGTTAGTTTGAGAAGTGTTAGTCTGGTTTAGTTAGTTTGAGAAGTGTTAGTCTGGTTTAGTTAGTTTGAGAAGTGTTAGTCTGGTTTAGTTAGTTTGAGAAGTGCTGGTTTAGTTAGTTTGAGAAGTGTTAGTCTGGTTTAGTTAGTTTGAGAAGTGCTGGTTTAGTTAGTTTGAGAAGCGTTAGTCTGGTTTAGTTAGTTTGAGAAGTGTTAGTCTGGTTTAGTTAGTTTGAGAAGCGTTAGTCTGGTTTAGTTAGTTTGAGAAGTGTTAGTTTGGTTTGAGAAGCGTTAGTCTGGTTTAGTTAGTTTGAGAAGCGTTAGTCTGGTTTAGTTAGTTTGAGAAGCGTTAGTCTGGTTTAGTTAGTTTGAGAAGTGTTAGTCTGGTTTAGTTAGTTTGAGAAGTGCTGGTTTGGTTTAGTTAGTTTGAGAAGTGTTAGTCTGGTTTAGTTAGTTTGAGAAGTGTTAGTCTGGTTTAGTTAGTTTGAGAAGCGTTGGTTTGGTTTAGTTAGTTTGAGAAGTGTTAGTCTGGTTTAGTTAGTTTGAGAAGTGCTGGTTTAGTTAGTTTGAGAAGCGTTGGTTTGGTTTAGTTAGTTTGAGAAGCGTTAGTCTGGTTTAGTTAGTTTGAGAAGCGTTGGTTTGGTTTAGTTAGTTTGAGAAGTGTTGGTTTGGTCTAGTTAGTTTGAGAAGTGTTGGTTGTTATTGGATTATTTGTGAAACGCCTGCAGTGATTGAGGCTGGTTGAGCAGGATGTGTCTGGTCTCCAGGTTCGCTCTCGCTTCTTTCTCTCATTGAAGGCGCTGAAGGCGCTGATGACTGAATGAAGCGGCTTTAAATTCATTTGGTTAACTCTGTGCTTGACCTGAGGAAAGCTGTGCCGGATCTCTCCAGTAACGCAGCGTGAACGGCTCTTTCTGTCTCATTCAAGCAGATAATCGCTTTCCATCTTTTGTTTGCGAGATTCCTGCGTGTTTTTAAACAAGCCGTGGCTTCATTCTCTCACATGTATCGCTGAAGGATAATGAAAGAGGAATGAGTCGCTGTCAGCTCCAGCGGAACGAATCTGTTTGTGTTTTATGCGCGATTCTGTGATTTTGACTTAAATGCGCTTTTACTGGGTCCCTCCCCAACATTTAACGCGCTTAATCCGGTTAAATACAGGTCATATTCCGTGATTAAAATAATAATGAAGGGATTGCTTTCATTCGTTCGTTTGGACGCGTCTGTCAAAGTCTGTTTGACGGATAAACGAATTAAATCATCCAAACTGTTTATAAACGCTACTTTGTTCTTAGAAATTATTTAAAAAGAGCAGATTAAATGTTAAATTAACAGCAGCATATAATAGATCACAGATGTTTTAATTAAAACAAGCAAAGCGATTTATATTCATGATTAATATTAATTCGTTACACATGATTAAAATTCCGATTTAAAAGATTCATTTATGTTTTTGCAGGTCTATGCTTTGTCTCTTGCTTCTTATGTTATTGTTCGATGTGTATATTTAATATTTAACAATCATTACAGCATTAAAATACTGATCGAGTCAAAAATAACCTGTGATTGTTATTTAGGCCACAGATTATATTACATATTTAATCTTTAATTTTGTATATTATTAATGCACTTAAAGATTAAGGTTTACTCTTAATTTAATACACCTACACAAGCTGTCCTTGTTACAGTGTAATTATACATTTAAGTACTAATTAATATTAATTAACTACATGTATGGTTAGGGTTAGCATTCAGGTTTGGTTTAGAGTTACTTGCATGTAATTATGCATAGTTTATTGTTATTATAATAGTAAGTACATGTAATGTGTAACAAGCACACCTTAAATACAGTTTTACAAACCATTTTGTTCTTGAAGAGCATTTGTGAGGCTGGAGCAGCACGGGAAGATTTGTAGCAATAGCCAAAATATAACATCAAAATTATATCTTTTGTAAATTTCCTACCGTAAATATATCAACTTAATTTTTGATTAGTAATATGCATTGCTAAGAACTTCATTTGAACAACTTTAAAGGAGATTTTTTTGCTCCCTCAGATTCCAGATTTTCTAATAGTTGTATCTCAGCCAAATAGTGTCCTATCATAACAAACCATACATCAATGGAGAGATTATTTATTCAGCTTTCAGATCATGCATACATTTTAATAATCTACAGAACCTTTTGTGCAATGGAAAGATTGCTGGATGATAAGAGTTATTGTAAAGATGTAAAGAAGCTTTATTTTTAAGAGCACTGAATATCTCAGATGATGCTTATTGATATGGATGGTCTCCTGCAGAGGTGCAGAAGCTGTCTAGTCTGGTTCTGCCCAGCGAGGTCATCATCGCCCAGAGTTCAGTCCCTGGAGAAGGGCTGGGGATTTTCTCCAAGACCTGGATCAAAGCTGGCACCGAGATGGGCCCTTTCTCTGGGAGGGTCGTGTCCCCCGAGCACGTGGACCTGCAGAAGAACAATAACCTCATGTGGGAGGTGTGTGTGTGTGTGTGGGCTCATTATTATGCATGGGACTGGTTCAGATGAAGTGGTTTAATGAAGAGATGTGTGTGTGTTCAGGTGTTTAACCAGGACGGCACAGTGCGCTGCTTCATCGATGCCAGTCAGGAGGACCAGCGCAGCTGGATGACCTACATTAAATGTGCTCGGAACGAGCAGGAACAAAACCTGGAGGTGGTTCAGATCGGCAGCAGCATCTTCTACAAAACCCTGGAGGTCAAACACCTTCTTCACAAACTCACATAATGAGTGAAACTCATACAGTGCTCATCATCCATATACTGTACACAGAGAGAGAGGTCCACGTGGACATTTATGGGATTTAAAATCTTCATATGGAAATAAACCATATTTTAGTATTTAAAAACAAGACAACTGCCTAAAATTATTAAGAATTATTGTCACAAAACAGCCTTTGTTTTGTGTTTTTCTTTCTTTCTTTCTTGTTTTATTTTATAATAAGTTTGGCTGTGTTAATGCATATACAATAAAATTAGACAAATGTTTATTTTTATTGGAATTTTAATATTCCTTTTCATAAATCTATTTCACTCTAGGTACAATAAAATAGCTGTGTGTGTGTGTGTGTGTGTGTGTGTGGCTAGTTTCTTGTTAACAATAATAACCCTGACTCAGATCACAAATTATGTTAAAACAGGGTTTTATGTAAACTATTTTATGTATTTTTTCCCAAATGCATAAAATTGTGAGTACTAAATTGCCCCCCCCCCCCCCCCCCCCCATTTTGTTTTGTTTCAGCTGTTAATGCAAAAAGCATAAAATTGGCCAGAAATGTTAATCTTCATTGGAATTTAAAAATTTCACCCTTTCATCTTTTTCATTTGATACAATGAAATACCTTTTGTGACATTATAATCAAACTGACATTTAAAGGCTTAAAATCCTGACAATGAATGAATTTTTGGTAGTTATGATTAGGGTTGATGTTGATGTTCTCTGATTCAGAGAACATTAAAAAGTAATGTATCAATGTTTGCAAAATGATTAAATGCAACATTTCTTTAATGTTTTCTCTAAAGTTCAAACAATCAAGAATTTTTTTTTTAAATATATATAAAAATAACAAGAAAAATTAAAATCTGGATGTTTTTAATGTTTGGAGAACATTCAGAAATAATAACTTAATGTGAATTTTAACAAATCGTTCTCAGAAAACATTTTTTTCAAAATATATATTCTCTATTCAAAAGACAGTAAATGTCAGATGTCATGTTTAAGTGAACACTGAGTGTTTGTATTTGCAGGCTATTCCTCCGGAGCAGGAGCTGCTGGTCTGGTATGGGAATTCCCACAACACTTTCCTGGGAATTCCTGGCGTTCCGGGGCCTGAGGAGGAGCAGCAGAAGAAGAGGAGCGGTATGTGTTCACCTGCGGCTTGAGCTGAGAGCAATCAAACTCATTAGGCCCTCTTAGCTTTATTGCTTAATTAGTCTGAGGTTAAGAGCTCCAGGAAGGAATGTGGAGCAGATGCTCATCTGTGAGAGACACGAGCACGTGTGCCCTCTAGTGGTGCTTTTGACATGCCATAGTGTTTTAAGAACTATATCTGTTCAGATGTTATTTTGGGTGCTTTCATGTCATGCTTCATAATTCATGTCCCATAAAAAGCACAAACTGCATGTACTGTATGAAATATTATCTAATATAAAAATAATACATATTATTTTCCATGACTTTTCAAGATTTTATTCATTTTGATGGCTTTTTATGGTTTTATTTTTTCCATTAATTTTTTTTTTAGATTTTATTCATTTTCATTTATTTTTTGTGCATATACATGTAAAATAAAACAGATATAATATTTTAACCTAATATTTGCTCTGCTCTTTGAAACAAACCATTTTCTGTCAGTTAAGTGCATCCTTTTATTTATTTTATTTTTACTGCTAAACTGCTTCAAGTTAACATGCAAATGTAGATTCTCCAGTGTCTGAGACGTTTCCCCTGTCCTCCACAGCAGACGACTCTCACACATGCGACGCCGCGTCTTCCTCGCTGTCCTCCTCTTCCTCCTCGTGCCGCATGCGCTGCGTCATCTGCCACCGCGGCTTCAACTCCAGGAGCAACTTGCGCTCGCACATGCGCATCCACACGCTGGACAAGCCCTTCGTGTGCCGCTTCTGCAGCCGCCGCTTCAGCCAGTCTTCTACGCTGCGCAACCACGTGCGTCTGCACACCGGCGAGCGCCCTTACAAGTGCACCGTCTGCCAGAGCGCATACTCGCAGCTGGCCGGCCTGCGCGCGCATCAGAAGAGTGCGCGACACAGACCCGCCGGATCGAACCCGGAGGCTCCGCCCGCTCCCCATCCTGCACTGCTGCGCCACGTCCCCGCCATGGTGCTCTGAGAGCGCAGACGGACCGAGTCCAGGAACAGGCACTTTAATCAGCAATAACTGCGAGAGACACCACACGCTGGAGGAGGAGGATGAGGATGATGAAGATGAGTGAATGAAAGATCACTGGATGCAGATCACTAATCAAACATGGCACAAAACACACAGGGTATCTGCAGGAAAATTCAATGAAGGCTTAAGTCTAGTCCCAGACTAAAATGCATGTCTGGGCTGTTTCAACTGAGAGAAACTTGCACTGACAGATCCATTGTTTTTATCGAAGGCATATTTAAAAAAGCTACTTACATGCCCTAATTGAGCTGTGGCCTAAATCTGGCTTAACCTAAGCCCAAGGGCCAATCTGTGACCCTGGAGCACTAAACCAATCATACAGTCCATTTTATGAAATTGAGATTTATACATCATCATCTGCTTTCCATTGATGTATGGTTTGTTAGGACAATATTTGGCTGAGATACAACTATTTGAAAATCTGGAATCTGAGGGTGCAAAAAAATCTAAATATTGAGAAAATCACCTTTAAAGTTGTTCAAATGAAGTTCTTAGCAATGCATATTACTAATCAGAAATGAAGTTTTGATCTATTTTTTTTATAGGAAATTTACAAAATATCTTCATGAAACATGATCTTTATTTAAAATCCTAATGATTTTTGGCATACAAGCAAAATCTATAATTTTGACCCATACAATTGCTACAAATATACCTGTGCTATATGACTGGTTTTGTGCTCCAGGGTTATGTCTTGTATTAGCAATGCTTTAACATTTGAAAATAGATCCCCAATACTTTTCAAATAATTTTCCAAAAAACTAACTGTACATTCTGATAACACTGCAAAAAGTGATGTTCTTCCTCAGTATTTTTGTCTTGTTTTCCAACGCAAACGTCTGAAGATTCATAAATCAAGATTACTACTTACTTAAGAAGCAGGAACTGTGAGAGAAACCACAGACTGGAGGATGATGATGATGATGAAGATGTTTTGTGAGAGTGAATGAATGATCACTGGATCACAAATCAAATATTCAAGTTTATTTGTATAGCGCTTTTCACGTTGCAAATCGTTGCAAAGCAGCTTTACAGAAAATGAAAGTTTCTACGTTATATTTAGTAACAGTTTATCAGTGGTGACTATATCTCAAGTTGATCTGATCAAAATGAGGTGAATTTATGTTTAAGAATAGCATGAATCTCTGCCAAAAGGAAAACACGTTTTGTTCTTGTTTTAATCATAAATCACTTCTCTTTGTTCAGAAAACAAAAAAAAGGATGTTTAGATATTTGTACTGCAAAGCAAGACAAAAATACTTAAGATATTCATTTTCTGCAGTGCATGCAAGAATAAATGCTGTAAGTTTTCTCTGCTTTGATTTAAGATGATTCAAGTCTGAATGTGATGAGATGAAGTCAAACACAAATGAAAACTCTTCTATTTGAGCTGCTGCTTTTTAAAAGATTCATGAAATGCTTTTAAACAGCTCCTTCACTGTCGACTACAGCGGATGCATTCAGTATTACACCGCTGTACTGCAATGCATTCAAATAAATACATTTCAGGTTCATAAAGAAGAATTATTTTAGATCCAAACATTTTTAGGATCACAGATTCACTCAAGTGTCCAAACATTTCATTGCACTGCAAAGGTGATTGATCCTCAGTATCTAAACATCCTTAAGATTTGTTTCCCTTTTGAATTAAGTTCATTCTTCTGATCCCATTGGCAGATATTTGTCCTGATTTTAATCATAAACTCACTTCATTCTGATACATTCTGCAGAAAACAAGATGCTCTGTATATTTCACTTCTCTTGATCTTAAGAATGTTTAGATATCTGTACTGGAAAATGACAAAAACAGTCATAAAATCATTTTTTTGCAGCACATCTTTTGTACGGAGTACATTTTAACATCATGTATGTTGATGTTTCTCTTTAAGATAAAATAGACTTCACTGCAATTCAGTGGCAATTGTGCATAAAGAGTCAGCTCAGCAATAATTTAAAGCTTTAAAGGCACAAAGACAAAACCATTTTCTGTCTCTTCAGGTCTGAGTATAAAGTTGAAATGTTTGTGAAAGATGTTGATCTGCAAACTGATGGATCAGGCAATCGCATAAATCGATGTGTATATGTTTGTATTTTTTGTCTATTGTAAATAAAACAGTTAAGACAAACGACTGATTGCACTGTATGGGAAATATGAAGCAAAATTATCATGTTTCTCACTTCTGAGTGATGACAGAACTGTCTGAATCAGTTCGTGAATCATGATTCAATTTGATTCATTCGGACAGTTCGATCGCCAGTGTTTCTAACTTAACAGCAGTCTACTCAAAAAGATGCATCATTTGCCAGCAATGAAGCTCTTAATGAAGGTAAAGACATTTCTCATAAGTGTTCAAATTGAGGGGAGCTGGGGGGGCTTGTATGTCCTGGACCTCCCATAAGCACTAAGGGACCCCACATATACTTGAAACATGAAACTAGTTTTATGTTTTTTTAATAAAATGAGACACCCATTGATAAATGTTACCTCAGGGTAGCAGAACTCAAATACTAATTAAATGAAAATGCAAAAAATGGTCACATGAGCCAAATTTTGCTTCCACTTTCAGCATGTGCACGTCACATGACACCATATTTTCTCCAATGAAAAGTGCATTTATCATCAATTTTCATCCATATAATTGCCTACAAAAAATCTAAGTCACCTTCATTGGTAAAGATGGATTTTCATAAACTTTACATTATATATCATCAAACATATATTAGAAACTTAATGTTGCCTCAAGGAATACTTTAATGGAATCCCACATGATTCCATTTAAATTGAGATTTAATAGGTCTATGTACTTAAGCATTCGTACTTTTAATTTAAAAATGGCAAAACACAAACTGGCTTCATCATTCTGTCTGCATTTCAGTAAGAGCGTCATTAATAACAAGAGACTTTTATTTGATATATTGTATCAATGGCGGAATCGACGTCATTACAGGCAGTGAACCAATCAGAGTCGCGCATGCGCAGTGGATCATCAGCTGTCCTGGCGGGAAAATAAAAACGAAGCGAGGATGTCAACAAAGTAACAGCGCGACTTTCTTTGATCATTATAATTAATAATTCCACAGTAATGACAAATATTTCTATGTAATTATTCCTCTCCGACATTAATTGAGCGGTCACTAAATGTAAAACATCCGGGTAAGTTACTGAGTTGTTGTGATGAATATAAATATCTTTCCTCTGATAAAATTGAATCAAATATCAATCACATTTATATAATTTAATGCGTGTTTTGTCACAGCTTTATGAAGTCAGCGATGTCTCAGAGAACAGATTCAGTGTTTGTCTCGTCTCTCGGTAAAGGAGACTCTTTACATCAACAAGGTTTGGACTTCTTTTGCTCTTCTTTCTTTCAAACTTTGTACTTTTATGAAAACAGATGTATTTCCGCCTCAGTGGCTGCTTCTGCATGATGGTGAATGTGTCTCTGTGTGTCAGTTTTATCAGGGTTTGCTCTGAGTCAGATCTCAGAGGAGGATTTGATCCAGAATCCGCAGTTCTGTAAGTTACTGGCGACTCTGTCGCAGCATGTGGACCGAACCGGACTCACACAGCACCTCAGGAGGGACCGAGAGAAGGTCCGAGCCTCAAACTCATGCACAGAACCACAAACACTAGAGTGTGTGCTCGCAACACCAGGGTCATGGGTTCGATCCCTGCTCAAAGCATTAACAAACACAATGTTTACCTTAAATACAGTGTAACTTACATTGGATAAAAGCATCTGCCGTATGCATAAATGTAAAAGTACATGAATATATCAGGGAAAGTGAATATTTTAGACGCTAGTCATTATTTCTTTAAGCCTTCATCACTATTGAACTATTTAGTCTTCAATTATTATGCATAACAACAGCCTATTTTAAATTATATCATATCATATAAATATAACATGAAAGCCTATCTTTCCTAAAATATCCACAGCCTCCTTTTTATATTTATTAAGTATAATATATTTTGATAATGCATTCAGCTGCCAACATAACATAGTCTTCAAAGTCTTTGTAGTCTGTGTTTAACACATTTTGTCATATTTAAATACAATTTGCAGAATTTATACCACAATAAGTGCAAATGTGTGTGTGGATTACTCCTGGAAGAAGGAATTGTGAATAATGATGAGAAGCAGTGTTATTTTAGTAGCATTTGTATACTATTATAGTATATGTTTTAAATGAGCTTTTTTATATACATCATATTTAGTTTTTTATTTTAGTATTTTTGCCGTGTGCTTTTGTCTTTCTTTAACTCTGCAGGCCGAGCGCGAGCTGCATGCTCAGAGGTTGGGTTGGCTGCGTGTGGAGAGCGTTCATCGGGTTCTGAGAGAAATCGTCCAGGAGAACCGCTTCAGTAAAGCCTCCAGCGCTCTGACAGGGGAGGATAAGGTACTGACATCAACCTCAGAGACTGCTGCTGTGTGTTTGAATGAGTACAGAGCAGACGTCACGCTCTTATTCCAGCAGAAACATGAGTTATTATAGCAGCACAACAGACTGAAGAAGTTACTGAGAGAAGATTTAAATCTCATGACAGTGAGTGAGGCCTGTTGTGAGGAGACAGACTCACTCTCTCATAACAGGTCCAGCAGTAAATGAGTGTAATGTTGTGTTTGTAAATGGTGTGAATGCTCCAGAAGACTGTAAGCAGCATGTGTGACTCTGTTTTCAGTTCTACAGCACGCTGGAGCAGTGTTTGATGGTGGCTCAGTGTGTGAAACAGATGGAGGTCAGCTCTGATAGCAGTGAAGATCACAGCGGCGTTCTGGGACTGACTGCAGAAAGAGTCCAGAGACAAATGCCTCCTGAACAGGTGCTGCGTCCTTCACTTCACTGCTGCTCATCAAGTCACTGCCTCTCTGAGGATTATTTACACCGCTATAATTTATATAAGTACAACTCAAATTCTGGAAATGTTGGGACAACGATTTTTTTTCGCAATAGAACATAGAGAACATAACAAATGTTTAAGCTGAGAAATATTACACTTACCCACTAAATGAGCTCATTTCAAATTTGATGCCTGCTACGGGTCTAAAAAAAGTTGGCACGGGGGCAACAAAGGGCTGAAAAAGCAAGGAATTTTGAAAAGATTCATCTCATAGAACATCTAGCAACTAATCAAGTTAATTGGCATCAGGTCTGTAATATGATTAGCTATAAAAGGGATGTCTTAGAGAGGCAGAGTCTCTCAGAAGTAAGTATGGGCAGAGGCTCTACAATCTGTGAAAGAGTGCGTATAAAGATTGTGGAACACTTTAAAAACAACGTTCCTCAATGTCAAATTGCAAAGGCTTTGCCAATCTCATCATCTATAGTGCATAACATAATCAACAGATTCAGAGAAACTGGTGAAATCTCTGTGAGTAAGGGACAAGGCCAAAGACCTTTGTTGGTTGCCTGTGGTCTTTGGGCCCTCAGATGACACTGCATCACTCATCGGCATGATTCTGTCATTGACATTTCTAAATGGGCCCAGGAATACTTCCAGAAACCCCTGTCGGTAAATACAATCCGCCGTGCCATCTGCAGATGCCAACTAAAGCTCTATCATGCAAAAAGGAAGCCATATGTGAACATGGTCCTGAAGCACCATCGTGTCCTGTGAGCCAAGAAATGGACTAAAATGGACACTTTTTTAAAGTGGAAAAGTGTTCTATGGTCAGACAAGTCCAAATTTGATATTCTTGTTGGAAATTATGGACGCCATGTCCTCCATGCTAAAGAGGAGGGAGATCTTCCAGCGGGTTATCGGCATTCAGTTCAAAAGCCAGCATCTCTGATGGTATGGGGGTGCATATGTGCATACGGTATGGGCAGCTTTCATGTTTCTGTAGGCACTGTGAATGCTGAAAGGTATATACAGCTTTTAGAGCAACATATGCTCTCCTCCAGATGATGTGTATTTCAGCAGAACAATGCAAAACCACATACTGCAGCTATTACAACAGCATGGCTTCGTAGTAGATGAGTTCTGGTGCTGAGTTGGCCTGCCTGCAGTCCAGATCTTTCACCTATAGAGAACATTTGGCGCATCATTAAATGAAAAATACATTAAAGACAACCACAAACTCTTCAGCAGCTGGAAACCAATATCGGGCAAGAATGGGACCAAATTCTATCACCGAAACTCATAACCTTGGTGACCAGATGTCTTTAAACTGTTTTGAAAAGAAGAGGAGGTGCTACAACATGGTAAACATGCCCCCGTCCTAACTATTTTGAGACCTGTAGAAGGCTTCAAATTTGAAATGAGCTCATTTTGTGCATAAAATTGTAAAATTTCTCAGTTTAAACATTTATCTATGTTCTATTGAGAATAAAATATTGGCTCATGTAATTTGAGAGTCTTTGTTTTCATTTTATTCCAATTTAAAAAACGTCCCAACTTTTCCAGAATTCGGGTTGGTTTTTGAATTAGCTAGATCACTGACAAGCTACGCAATATTGCGTTCATTATCGCAGATGAATCGCCTTCGATAATGAATGCGATATTGTGTAGCTTGTCAGTGAACTATGGCTCTGTGTATTAAATGCCGCTCCATTTGAAAGCAGGTGATGGAGATTTACCGCTAATCACAGAACTGGCTTTACTGACGAGATGCACATGACAATCGCATTCAATAAATCGCCCAGCCCTAGTTTTCGGTAATGATGATAACCCTCATGTTGGAAAGTGTGAAATTAAAAGAATATTAATAGGTGATATAATCCCTTAAGCATAATTAAAAATTAAATAAACTTTTTTAGTAAAATAAAAAAAATACTAATAAAATAAAGTAAAAGCTAATTTGACACATTAATAAAAACTAGTACATAAATAATATTACCTGCAGTCCAGTTTTTTTGTTTGTTTTTGTAATGATCATTTCATCACTGGTCAGTGCAGCTTGTGTTGAAGCCAGAACTGTGCTTTAATGGTTTTCTGATGCAGTGAATGATATTTAAAGCTGATCTCTCTGTTTGTCCTTCAGGAGCTGGTAGAGATGAAGCAGAGGTTGCCAGCAGAACTCCTGCAGCATCTCAAGAAGAAGGCCGTCAGTATCCTGACATACTATCAGCCGGAGTGGGGTAAACTCATCGCCACCGCTGAACCATGATTTGTTTAATGATGGGATATTTTCAGAGTTTTAATTTGATCTGTTCTCTCAGAAAATGAAAGCGAGGGTCTCAGGAGTGTGAAGCTTTCCAAACTTCCTGAACTGCTGGACGTTGAACAAAAGAGAGCCAAGAACCTTACAGAGAAAAACCGAGAGAACGCCACGTTACTGCAGAGACAAACACACACGTACCTGTCTGTGAGTCTAGAGAAACCACATTAATGTTTGCAAGTCACCTGACAAACTCAGTTAAGATTCGTTAGTGATGCAGGCCTGTGTCAGTAGAAATACAGAAGAAACAAAAGCATACATCAAATTATTCATTTTCAGATGTTAGAAATTCTCTCATCATAATTCATCACACTTTTATGACTCCTAAAACAAACACAGTGTAGAAACAAAATAATTAGTTTTTGAAGAAGCGGGCATTCTACCATAGCTATTTTGATGTCTGTCTCTTTAGTTTTTTTTAAATCGTAAATCAGATTTTTTTCTTAGGTTAGATGCAAACATATGAACTGGCGGGACATAAGCTAAAATACACTTGCTGTACGGCGCATAAAACGTTAAAAATGTCAATATGTGGGAGTAAGAGAAGAGCAGGCATATGGATAAATCTGACGAACTCAATTCGGTCTGGTTTTCTGTGCACAGACACTGAAGCATACACACACAGAAAGCACGTCTCACAGCACGTGAGTACTCTTTCACGTCGCATGAACGGAGAAATCAAAAGACTATGACTAAATCAAAATTTGCTGTCAAAATTAACACTGGTTCCCACCTGGTGGAATGACCTGCCCAACTCAATCTGAGCAGCTGAATCCTTAGCCAGGTGCAGAGTCCATAGCTTGGGCTGGGGATGCCATATAGTTCTGTTTGCCTGAGAGGGGAGGTCCCGTCTCAGGGGAATGGTCTTGGGAGCAGCTGAGACATCGCCAGGAACCAAAGTTGGGTCCTCCAGACCCGGGGCCACAAGCAGAACTTTGGGTCTTTGTTCCCTGATTCGCCTGATTACTTGTGGGATCAGGGCGATCGGGGAAAAGTGTAAAGGAGAAGCCTGGGCCAGCACGTCCCCGTCCTTTGAAAAATAAGTAGGACAATGAGAATCATCCTTTTAGGCAAAGAGATTTATCTCTGCCTTGCCAAAGATTTCCCAGATTTTGTGAACCATTTGTGGATGGAGTGACCACTCGTCTGAGGGGATGTTGCTCTCGGACAACATGTCTGTTCCTCGGTTCAATTTGCACAGCACATGCCTTGCTCTCAGCAAGTGCAAGTTGAGCTTTGTCAATTTCTAGAGGCGTTCTACTAGAATGAAAAGGGGCCTCAAGGAGAGCCCTCCCTTGCGATTTATGTAGGACACCAAGGTCATGCTGTCCGAGCAGACCAGAACGTGGTGTCCCCTTAGCTCTGTTGTGAAGATCTAAAGGGCCCAACATACTGCATCTGTCGAGACAACCTTCCTTCTGCAGACCATACCCAGGGCCACGCCCCGTTCCATCCACTGAGCGTCTTTCCAAGGGGCCAGAACTGCCATGCAGGCTTAGTTCACCATGATATGAAAGCATCTTCTGGAAACATCCTGAGGGAGCGAGAGGCTCAGATTTTGGAGGAGGCCACGAGAATTATCGGTGACGGCATTCTGTTCTGAACTGCTCAGAAGGATTAAGCCGCTCGATTTAATGAGGAGGCGCTGGTCCTCACACACTGGCAGATTGAAATGAAATGTGCAGGGTGTGTGCCGGTGTTAACTCACTCAAGGCTGATCACTCAACCCACGAGTTTATCCGTTTCTTCCTCTGAGGTGACTGGGAGGGGGAGAAACATTGAAAACAGGAGAGGCGGGGCTGCCTTCATAAGAAGGGGATCCGTGACAGACTCGGTCTGTCTCAGCGAATGCAGCCTCAGCGACACACACAAATGTGAAGCTGTCAGCAATAGAGAGGTGACAGTGTTCTGCTCTGGTCCACCTAGGAGGATAGAGCCGCTCGATGTAATGAGGGGCGCTGATTCTCACGTATAAGACACGCTGGTGGATCAAAGTACAGTGAGGAGCGCGAGCATGCAGGTTGCTAGCTCCTTGACTCCGCTGTTTTGCTCTCCGAGCTTTGCTGAGAGAGGAGAAATGGGAGGGCGGGGCTGCCTTCATTGAAGGCGTACCACGAGCGGAGAAGAGCGAGACTCGTGCTTTTAGTGAGAGCATTCCGTCTCAGTGAGCTTGCACTCATTACTCCTGCACGAGCCATACTCGCAGTGCGACATTTGCAACAATGCCGCTAGACAATTTGCTCTTTTAGAACTTGCCTCTTTAGAAATGAGCACATTTAGGCTCACCGGAGAGCGGCAGGGGATCAGATGGGACTGCGGCTGCTGCGACGCTGAAGGTGGTGGAGAAGCGGCGAATCAGCCGAGCAGGGGTCACTGGTTCGGCTTGATCCGCTGCGAGGATATTTTCAACGGCGAGAAAGCTTCAAGTCTTGTAGATCAGCGAAGAACAACGTCGTTGCTGAAGGAGAATAAATCTAAGTATCCTATGGCAGAACGCCCGCTTATATAGACAGATGCTCCAGAAGCTTACAATAAAAGTGTCTCATAGTGATGTGTTTGTTTGTCAGGAGCTGCTGAAGTGCATGAACATCCTTCAGAGTCTCGTCCTGGATCTCCGGCTCAAGGCTCAGAAAGATCTAGACCGGAAGAAGATCGAGTACTTCCAGGCCAAATGTGAGATTGGTTTGCAGAAGATCAGGTACGATCGGTGCTTGTGCTCTTGAATGTGATATTGAGATCATCTGCATATTCATAATGATGACTTTGTTCCTGAAGGGCCGAGATGCTGGAAGTTCAGCTGGACACGTACACAAGAGACAAGATAGCAGCTCATAAGAAAATTACGTGAGTAACGCCAGCCAGCATTCCTCTGTGCAGTACTGTCAGGGGTATTATCTTTAACGAACATTATTAAAACAATTAAATATTAAAAATAACATTGAAATATATATATAGCATTAACTGAAATAAAATAAAAAAATAACCAGCTAGTTGCAAAGACGATGTTTCTCATTTTAATTAAGTTTAACTTGATGTAATAAAAACATTGAAACTAAAACTGAAAAAAAATTAATAAAAATTATATATATAACCTAAACTAAACTACTAAAAATTACCAAAACACAAAGTTACTATAACTACAGTTAAAATTAAAACAGAATGTATTAAAATAGAAGCTGTTTAAGTTGAAGCACTAAAATTACTAGCTGGAAAAAAATAAAAAATGAAACTGATATAAAAATTTAAATAATAAAAATGGCATAAGCAAAGCACATAACAAAATTTAAATGAGAACTGAAAATATAAAAACAAATGCTTATTCAAAACAAACTACTAGTATATAAATAATATTAAAACAATGCTACTGTCTGTTAGGAAGGATTTTTGGAAATCGTATATGCTTTAATATACATTTCAGCAAAATTTCATATACATTTTGCAATATTCATCAGTGCATGTTATTTTAAGGAGAAGATGTTTGTTGAATGTTATATTGTCCTATTGGCACAATTATCAAGTCTCCATACAAACAGTGTTTCAGATGGTGCAAACCGGAGTCATCAGTTACTGTGATCATCTGTGATTGTTTTCAGGGAGAAGCTGAAAGCGGAGCTGAAATCCTCAGAGCTGGACAAACAGACGCTGGAGTCTCAGCTGACCTCCTTCCAGATCTACGGCGAGGAGTTTGAGGCTCTCGCTGAGGAATATTCAAGACTACGATGGGAAATCAGCACCAAATCTTGGGCTCTGAAGGAGTTCTCCACATGAATGACAGAATCAGCTCAACATTGTGCTGTAATGATACAAACATGACAGTTAATATTGTTCATTTACTGATTAACCAGTTCAACAAGACCAAGTTTAGTCTGTATTAAAAAATAAATTTAAGTCAAATGTAACTTTTTTTCTTGTTGTTGTCATTACTACTACTATTTTACTGATATCTGTATCTAGTATGATTAGATTTTTAGTTTTTATACTGAGCTATTAATGACCTTAGGATATTATTGTTTTAAAAGCACTTTGCTGTTTAAAAAACATGTCTGAATTTTCTGAAATATTGATTCCAATACATTTGATCTGCATCTGTTCCAGAGTATCTTTGCATGTTTAGTGTTTTTCCTTTAGTTTTCTAATCTTTTTCTACACTTCTTAGTTTGCTGTAGTACTGTAGTTTTCTTGCTTTAGTAGTTTGCTTTTTGTCTTTTCCCTTCACTAGTTCCTTTAGTTTATTTCAAGCCATAGTTTTATTTTTTCTCTATTAGTTTACTTCTTTAGTAGTAGTTTCTCTAGAGTTTGTGTAGCGTTACTGTCTTGTGTTTGCTGTGTCTCTGGTTTATTCCAGTCCTGTCCTGAAGCTGATCTTCAGCAGTGAGACCGGTGTGTGTCTCCTCTTGTGTGTTGAGTTCCTGAAGCTGATCTTCAGCAGTGAGACCGGTGCGTGTCTCCTCTTGTGTGTTGAGTTCCTGAAGCTGATCTTCAGCAGTGAGACCGGTGCGTGTCTCCTCTTGTGTGTTGAGTTCCTGAAGCTGATCTTCAGCAGTGAGACCGGTGCGTGTCTCCTCTTGTGTGTTGAGTTCCTGAAGCTGATCTTCAGCAGTGAGACCGGTGCGTGTCTCCTCTTGTGCGTTGAGTTCCTGAAGCTGATCTTCAGCAGTGAGACCGGTGTGTGTCTCCTCTTGTGCGTTGAGTTCCTGAAGCTGATCTTCAGCAGTGAGACCGGTGTGTGTCTCCTCTTGTGCGTTGAGTTCCTGAAGCTGATCTTCAGCAGTGAGAGCGGTGCGTGTCTCCTCTTGTGCGTTGAGTTCCTGAAGCTGATCTTCAGCAGTGAGAGCGGTGCGTGTCTCCTCTTGTGCGTTGAGTTCCTGAAGCTGATCTTCAGCAGTGAGAGCGGTGCGTGTCTCCTCTTGTGCGTTGAGTTCCTGAAGCTGATCTTCAGCAGTGAGACCGGTGCGTGTCTCCTCTTGTGCGTTGAGTTCCTGAAGCTGATCTTCAGCAGTGAGAGCGGTGCGTGTCTCCTCTTGTGTGTTGAGTTCCTGAAGCTGATCTTCAGCAGTGAGAGCGGTGCGTGTCTCCTCTTGTGTGTTGAGTTCCTGAAGCTGATCTTCAGCAGTGAGACCGGTGCGTGTCTCCTCTTGTGTGTTGAGTTCCTGAAGCTGATCTTCAGCAGTGAGACCGGTGCGTGTCTCCTCTTGTGTGTTGAGTTCCTGAAGCTGATCTTCAGCAGTGAGACCGGTGCGTGTCTCCTCTTGTGTGTTGAGTTCCTGAAGCTGATCTTCAGCAGTGAGACCGGTGCGTGTCTCCTCTTGTGTGTTGAGTTCCTGAAGCTGATCTTCAGCAGTGAGACCGGTGCGTGTCTCCTCTTGTGTGTTGAGTTCCTGAAGCTGATCTTCAGCAGTGAGACCGGTGCGTGTCTCCTCTTGTGTGTTGAGTTCCTGAAGCTGATCTTCAGCAGTGAGACCGGTGCGTGTCTCCTCTTGTGTGTTGAGTTCCTGAAGCTGATCTTCAGCAGTGAGACCGGTGCGTGTCTCCTCTTGTGTGTTGAGTTCCTGAAGCTGATCTTCAGCAGTGAGACCGGTGCGTGTCTCCTCTTGTGCGTTGAGTTCCTGAAGCTGATCTTCAGCAGTGAGACCGGTGCGTGTCTCCTCTTGTGTGTTGAGTTTCTGTCCGGCCGTCGCTGCTCTCCTCTGGTCTCGTGCTGCCCAGCATCTCTGCTCTCTGTCCTGCTGTCGAATCTTCAGTCGCTCTCTCAGCTCGCCTGTTATTGTGCCTCATTCCTGCCTGTTGTTTGGACTGTATATGGCAGCACAGAACTGTTTCAACACTGTTGTGTTTCATTATGAGTTCAGTTTTGTGATGAGTTTAGACACTTTCACCGTGGAGGATGAGCACAAAATGTAGATACACAACATTCAAGAAAGACTTTTAATATCACTTCTCAAACAAGTTGCTTTTGATTTTTAAGACTTTATTTACACAACGATATATTTATATTTCTTTATGATCACTATTACAGTTCATGAAAATAATATGTATGTTGATAAGTAACAATTTTAGTGGCCTTTTACAGCCTTCTTTATGGTATTTAGGAATTTTATATGATATAAATCATGTACAAAATTATTTATAATAATATATTACATTACGTTATTAAACATGAATTCTTATATTCTTATTTTTATATAAATAATGGCAAGTTAAATATTTATATACAATTCTAAAATAATTTAATTAAAATGGATGGATGGATTTATTTTGTTGTTTATTAATATTACAGTATTATAGTTAGTATATCGTATAGTAAAGAAAAATATGCAACTGTATATATTATATGTTCATTACGTCGTCTTTAAGCTCCTCCGCGCCTCTAGGGGTCGCGCTGTGACACGGAAGTGACGCTCGAGCAAACGAAACGTCAACTTCCGCTGAGGCTGTACATAGCGGTGTGAAGTAGTTAGCAGTTTTGTATTAATTGATCGATTGAAATGGATGTGGTTCTGTATCTTGTAGCTGCGGTTATTCTGCTCGTTCTGATAGTGTTTGCTGTGAAAGTTCGTGGACGGACTGAAGAAGGTGAGTGAAATATGAAGATAAAGCAGTCAGTGCTGCTCCACACAGCAGCTGTCAGACTATACTAGTGCTCTTACTAGTGCTCTCACTAGTGTCCATCAAAGCTCATAGTACTCTATAACCACACTCTCTCTGGCGTTACTAGATTATTGATGCTCTTGCAGTCACTGGATCTGAAGAATTAATCTTGTAATGTAACGGAAACTATATATTTGTAAGTTTCCAGACCCACTAATGCTGTATAAGAACACAATACAGCTCTGGATTTATATTGTTCCTGACTTAA
Organism: Barbus barbus; assembly: GCF_936440315.1. Taxonomy (NCBI): domain Eukaryota; kingdom Metazoa; phylum Chordata; class Actinopteri; order Cypriniformes; family Cyprinidae; genus Barbus; species Barbus barbus. Next base: position 1,143,628 of record NC_136733.1, read on the forward strand.
AGTCAAAACTAATTATTAATATGATCTAAAATAACATTGGTACGTGTGGGTCCTTTTTCGACCCACTTATTGTTCTAATTAAAATAATATAATGTAGTAGTTTTACTGTTTACCTGGTAGAACAGATGCTTTCAAACTGATGTCTGTCAAAGTTGACAGAGAAAATAAACGAATAATAATAAAAAGAAAGAAAAATTATATTAAAATAAATGTGGAAACAGTTAGATGAAAATATATGGATAATAAAATTTAGATAAAAATAAGTAAAAAGGATTAAAATAACTAAGAAATAACACCTCTAACAGTATAGTATTATAGAATATTTTTCCAAATAATAATTTAGTATATAGTAGTATTAGTAATAGTGTATAGCAGGGCTGTCCTGCAGAGTTTAGCTCTTGCCTCAACACAGAACACAGCTGCTGGAAGCTTCTAGTATGACTAGTAAGAGCTTGATTAGCTGCTTCAGGTGTGTTTGATTAGGGTCGGAGCTAAACTCTGCAGGACACCGGCCCTCCACACCCCTGGTGTATCGTATATATTATAGCAATTTAAGTTAGTCTGAAGTGTGGTTTTATACACACTGTTAAGTGTTTGAGTTGTTCACAGCTCTTGTGCTCGTCTGTGTTCCAGCAGCTGATGGTGAGGATGGTCAGAATGTGGCGGTTCGAGCCGTGGTCCGTCCGCAGGCGGCAGAGGAGCGTCCAGCAGGAATGCCTCGCCGCCGCAGAAACCTGCACAGCAGAATGAACGTCCAGCGCGCACAGCAGTCGTCAGACAATGGTAAACACGTAACAGTGTGCACATGCAAAAAAAGTTTTCATTTGTTGCAAAGTTCATTTTATGGTCATACCTGGTTCATTCATTAAGGCCGGACACTACGGGCAAAACCAGTGTTTTATTCATGCACCGATCAGTTTTGACCAATTTTGCTTCCATATCATGTCTTTTTTCAGACCGGTGTAAAGAAAAATACTAGTACTGTCAAATGATTAATCGCGTACAAAATAAGAGTTTTTGTTTGCATAATATATGTGTGTGTTCTGTTTATATTTATGTATATATAAATACACACACTTTCAGTATAATTTTGAAAATATTTACATGTCTGTATTTCTATTCATATAATTTATATTATAAATAAATATATTTAATATACGTGACCCTGGACCACAAAACCAGTCTTAAGTGTCAATTTTGTGAAATTAAGATTTATGCATCATCTGAAGCTGAATAAATAATCTTTCCATTGATGTATGGTTTGTTATGATAGGACAATATTTGTCTGAGATACAACTATTAGAAAATCTGGAATCTGAGGGAGCAAAAAAATCTAAATATTGAGAAAATCTCCTTTAAAGTTGTTCAAATGAAGTTCTTAGCAATGCATATTACTAATCAAAAATGAAGTTTTGATATATTTATGGTAGGAAATTTGCTAAATATCTTCATAGACTTAAGACTGGTTTTGTGCTCCAGGGTCACATATAAACATAACATATTTTTCTGAATTATAAACATGCTTGTGTGTGTATTTATATATACATTATAAATATACACAGCAGACATGCATATATTATGTACACAAAAACTTTTATTTTGGATGCGATTAATCGTTTGACAGCACTAAAAAATACACATTTAAGTGTTTATTTTATTGCACTTTATCTATTTGTGTCTCTACATTTTCATATTCCAATTCATTCCAATTCATGTCTTTGTTTTTTCTTTCATTAATGTTTTTTTTCTCTTACACACCAAATTTGACATTTTATTCCTCTCTATATTCTGAAGGTTTGTTCATATATCATTCACACTTATTTATACATAATTTCAGTCCTAAAACCATGAAATTTTTTTGTTTGTTTTTTGCTGTCGGTTGACAGTATTTTCTGATTTATGGAGTGATAAAAAGAGAAATCCAAGGTTTTCCCTCTGGACAACCCTTTAACTTTGATATGTCAGTAAAATTAAACGAGAACCTGTCTAATAAATCTTCAGATTTCTGTTCTGGAAATGTATGCAAATTAGTGCATATATTTAATTAGATAATGTATCATTTGCATATTTAAACAACATTTCAGAAAACTTGTAATACAAAATAATTGTCTTAATATACTGTGATTAAAGGGTGTAGTATAGGGGTGATTTTGGATACAGCCTTAGTATCGCATAGAACACTTCTAGATGTGTCTCTAATCTGTCTCTCTGTCTCTTCAGAGGACAGTCCTGTGGAAGCGGATGAGAGTCAGGAAGACCCGCAGCCATCTGAAGAACGTCCTCAAGCCGCTGCTAAAGTCGGAGCAAAGAAACAGAAGAAGCTGGAGGAGAAACAAGCGCGGAAAGCTCAGAGAGAGGTTACAGCACTGCTGTTACGTCTTACATTTCACCCATATCAGGAGTCTGGTTATTAATGCGTGTGTGTGTGTGTGTGTGTGTGTGTGTGTGTGTGTGTGTTTTAGGCCGAGCTGGAAGAGCGAGAGGAGAGGAAGAAGATGCAGGAGCTCAGAGATCAAGAGAGACAGAAAGAAGAGGAGAAGGAGAGACTGCAGGAGCAAAAACAGGTCACTTTAACTAGTGGTTGATCAATATATTGCCAAGGCTGATATTATGGCCGATGTTTTCTTCAATCATTCACTGTCTTTGTTTAACAGTTATTCTAATAAACACAACCGCTATTATACTTTTTCACACACATAAAGTATTAAACACAGCATAGAGTCTGACTCAGTGTGTTTGTAACCGTATGCACCTGCAAAGAAGTTGTTAAATTTGTTGCAAAGTTCATTTTAGGGTCATACCTGGTTCATTCATTAAGACAAAATCAGTATTTCTTCATGCACTGATCAGTTTTGCTTTCATGCCATGTCTTCTTTCAGATTACATGGATGCAAACTCCTCACTTTTTGGTGAAAACTCACCTTTTTGAGATCAGAATAGGTCACCTATGTGATTTGTGTAGATCCAATGAGAAAGTGTTTTTGGTGGTGGTGGGGGGTCTTTTTACAGTACCATTAGTACCCATTCATATCTGTACCCGCTTGTAGTCAACCAGTTTTAAACGCTCCTGTGTATTTTTGCGTGCACACAATGGTTTCGAATTACAAAACCACAAGTTTATTTACATGTTTTTGCAGCGTTGAGTATTTTAGCCAATCACAGGCATCTCTGTTGAAAGCAATGGCCAGTCAGAGGTGTTTTCTGTAGGTTAATAATCAGAAGAATCCCCTCTGAACTAAGTTTTGTTTTCGTAAGTTTACAGGGTTCTAGATTCTTGCAGATCTACCTAATATAATCCGAGTGACATTTCACTTTTATTGTTCTTTATCTATTTGCAATGGTAGGTTTAAATTTCAGTTCCCACTGGCATTAAACAAATTTGATTGCTTGATATGAATTTAATTGTGCTCAAATTGAGCTACTGGTTAGTGTTTATTTATTTATCAGGTTTCTTGATTTGCAATCAATACTACAATAGGAATACAGAATCAATAAGTTGCTTTTATTGCTTATTTTACAAATCATTTTTTTATCATCCAATGGTCAGACTGCTCTCTAAAATAAAAATCCATGTTGGTCAACCATTCGTTTTGACCACGAGTCAGCGCTGCTTTATATGTTAAACTCACACGCCATGCAAAACATGGTTAAATAAGTGTAAAGGTTCTCCAAAGCTGTGTGTTCCTCTCTTCTGCAGGAGGAGGAGTTACAGCGTGCCAAGGAGGAGCAGGAGCGTAAGGAGGAGGAGGAGTACCAGCGGCTGAAGGAGTGTTTTGTGATCGAGGATCAGGGAGAAGCAGAGGAGCTCAGTGAACAGGAGGTGCGTCTCTCTTCCTGCGCACTCTCCACATCTGCTCTCCTTCCTCAGCATTTCACATTATCTCATGTTTGTGTGTTTTTCAGTCTCGCAACCTGCTGCAGGAGTTCATCCAGTATGTCCAGGTAACACACGCATTCAGATTAAAGCAGCTGCATTAACACATGTGACCCTGGAGCACAAAAGCAGTCTTAAGTCGCTGGGGGATATTTGTAGCAATAGCCAACAATGCACTGTATGGGTCAAAATTATTAATTTTTCTTTTAAGCCAAAAATCATTAGGATATTAAGATCATGTTCCATGAAGATATTTTGTAAATTTCCTGCTGTTGATATATCAACTTAATTTTTGATTAGTAATATGCATTGCTAAGAACTTCATTTGAACAACTTTAAAGGAGATTTTCTCAATATTTAGATTTTTTTTGCTCCCTCAGATTCCAGATTTTCTAATAGTTGTATCTCAGACAAATATTGTCCTATCATAACAAACCATACATCAATGGAGAGATTATTTATTCAGCTTTCAGATGATGTATCAATCTCAATTTCGAAAAATTTACTCTGTCCCAGGTTAAAAAATGTACACTTCCATAATGCACTTAAAGTGCTCTGTTTTCACGCAATCATTTTGTACTTAATTTACGAAAAATGATTCTTTAGTGCTTCTTAAGATAATCTAAGTGTACTCAACTGTGGGACACCGTGAATATGAACTAAAATGCACTTTTAACATACAATCTCTGTATTTAAAAAAATGTATTTAGTTACCACTTGTAGTACACTTGAGTGAATGAAAGATTGGTTCAACAAGTGGTAACTAAATACAGTTTTTAAATACAGAGATACTATGTTAAAAGTGCATTTTAGTTCATATTCACGGTGTCCCACAGTTGAGTACACTTAGATTATCTTAAGAAGATCTTTTAAAAGTTGCTTTTTATTTGGAACTGAATGCACTTCAAAACGCTTCAAGACCTAAAACAGTCAAACTACTAAACATTATATAGTTATAAAACTAAAATTATATATAAAAAAAGGTATCTTTGAATGAGTCAAATTTTAGGTTGCATTCAAATAGATTTCAAAATGGTAAAATAGACGCATTTATACAGAAATAATGCATGATTTACCCAGAAATCTCTTGGAAAAGTATAGAACTGTATGGAGTTGATTTGAACTTTGTAAAATAAGTATTGCTCAGCTTGTTTATTAGCAGCCCCTGTTACAGCGGTATGTCTCATAGAGAAAACCGTGTAGATTTGACTCTGTTTCTCTGTCTGATCAGAACTCTAAAGTGGTTTTGCTGGAGGATTTGGCATCCCACTTCAGCTTGCGCACACAGGTCAGTGTTCATAGCTGACCTTTGACCTCTGAACGTGTACTGGTGCTTTTAGATGATTGTTGAAATGTGTTTCTGTATGTCAGGATGCTATTGCCAGACTGCAGGACCTGATAGCAGACGGCTCCCTGACAGGTACGTGTGTGACTCAATAGAATTATATTCTGATGTGAAGCAATAACTGTACATCAAAACATGTTTTACAGTCTCCTGCTTTGAGTGAAACTAGGAAACTCAGAACATGCATTAATGGACATTATTAAAAACCTTTCTCCTGGGAAAATATTAGAATTTTTATCAAACATTTTGAAAGATTGCGCATAATTTTTTTTTATTTTAGTTTGTGTAAATTTTTTTTTTAAAAATTTAAAAATTAAAAATTAAATTTTTTTAATTATTCTATACAGTTCACTGAAGTATTGTTGTTAAGACTGTTTTAAATCGTATTTGAGTTTGGCATTGGCAGTATAGCCTTTGATATGGTGTAAAATGATAAATAAACAACTTAAGACCATTCCTGATGGATGCACTGCATTTCTTTTTTATTTTATTAAATATCTTTTTTCGCTCTGCTAATATGTCATGCTTCAGAAATAAACTAAATTGCAAATGCAGTGGCTTCATATAAAATTAATGAATTCAAAAACATGTGAAATTTTAAACTTTTCCACGATAACACAATCCAAAATAATACTAAAACAATTGCAAATGTAAAATTTAATATTTATCTGCTGCTTAATTATTTGAATAATCATGTACATCAGTATTTGATGAGAAAAGTCAAATGAATGCTCTTTTTACATGTCATTATTTCTATATTAATTTTACAATCGCATTTCAGTCAGTCCCAGTGTTACTTTAGTATCATTAAGATACTATTATAGTTTTATTGATACTTTGAATCAGTTTTTAGTTTTATATTTTCTGTTTGAATTTTAATTAAGGTTTAGAATTGTGTTGTTTTTGTCATTTTCTTTAATATGTCTAAATGGTTTTAAGTCACTTTTATTTTAGTTTTAATTGTGTTTTAGTAAATTAACTAAAATGAGAAGTGATTCCTTGGCAACTCCCTTAAATAAAACAAGTTTACACATTTTTTTTATGTTCAGTTAATGCAAAAAAAAATTATGCTTTTAATGTGAGTTTTATTAAACTATAATAACCCTGGCACATTAGAGGTAGAATTAGGGGCTGTTCACATTCTGTCTGAATTAGTTTAATTGTTGGTATATTTTACACACGTCACATTGACATCTTTGATGTGCATCTCACTGCATTATAAGATCATAAAGCATCTCGAGTGAGAAGTAGTTCAATTACAGAATGTACAAATGCATTAATTTTTAATTGACTTATTTGCACTCATTTAACATGTTAAACCGACCGCTCTAATATAACCGTGTGTGTTTGAGCAGGAGTGATCGACGACCGAGGGAAGTTTATTTTCATCACGCCGGAGGAGCTGAACGCTGTGGCTCAGTTCGTCAAACAGAGAGGAAGAGTCTCTATCTCAGAACTCGCTCAAGCCAGTAACAGCCTCATAAACCTGACGCCGGAGATCCAGACCAATGCATGAACACTAAATGCTGTTTCCATTTCAAGGACTTGTAAATAAAGTGGGATGCATGATATCATTTACCAGCAAACAGGGCTCATTTCCTACCTAATCTCCCTTATGTCACCCTATAAGAATCATGCAGTAGGTATGGATGTGTCTAATATTGTCTTTAAGAAATAGCTTGAGGCTGGTTTGTAATACAGAAGAATTGTTTTCAGTGGCAGAGAAGGAGATTTTATTTCATTGTTGTACACACACTTTAAACAGGGTCCCTTCAGTCGTGCTTTGGATAAAAGCGTCTGCTAAATGCATAAATGAAAACCTGGAAACAACAGGGAATTTTAAGACTTATTTTTCCCTGGTATATTTTTCTAGTAATATTCAGGTCTACAAGATTTCATTGCATAGAAATGTTGTTTGTTGATGTAATATCCATTACATTATTTGTAAAACTGATTATTTGGTTTTCACAAACAACTGAAAAAGTCAAAAGTATTTATTATTTAGAAACTGTTTGAAACACTCCTCTCACTATTGCCTGTCCTGTTGAATAAAAAAGCACAAGCTACAGTTTATTGTATTGTAGTGACGGCTCAAACAGGGCTTTTATTGTCTATTCTCATTATGCATGTTTTCCTTAAATGATTTGTTCATCTTTATTTGAGTTCTTCCCAGTGTTTTCCTGAGAGACTCAGAAAGCATGTATATGAGAGCAGCGGCGTTATTCCTGCCAGGATTTATAATTGTTTGCTGCTTGTTTGTCTTGTGACACTGATTTCCAGATTTCCCTGAAGTGCAGCTTTTCTTTTTGCACATATCTGTTTTGATTGGTTTTAAAGATTCGCTATAGCTAGGGGGTACTTTAGGATAAACAGAATAAAAACAATTTAATCAAACATAAAAATAGAAATAAAGAAGTTAAATAAAAACATTAAATTGTTTACAAAAATGTTCAGACTATTCAAACATAATATTGTTTTTAGGTATTGCTGAACTGCAAAATTAAAAACAAAGGCTTATTTCCCCAATCTAAATTTAGATCATAAAAGTAGCCTATTAATTAAATAATATTCCCTATTATAAAATATATATCATGAGTGGACAAAATGAGACTACAAAGGGAGAAATAAAGGAAAGCATGTAAACCACAAAATATAACAACGTCACAAATCTTTATTTATTTTATTTTGTTTGTGATTAAATATAATGTAGTTTCCAAATTGTATTCTTCAACACAGCAGCCATTGCAAAATCACTCCAAAATCAGTAACATTACAGCAGCTTTGAATTTAGTCGAATTCAAGCTGAAATTTGAATCTTGAATCATACATTTGAATCTGATCTAATGGCTAGATATCAGTCAGTGGTGTTATTGATATAATATATGTAGTATGTGCGGTGGACCTCTAGAGGGCGCTGTTTGAGTCGAGTTGCGCATGCGCAGTGTGCTTTATGTACTTTCATATTGATTCAGCTTTTCTCAGGACGTTCCGCGTTTTAATCCGCTGCGATGAGCTTTTATTTACTGTATATTTCAATAACGTGAGCAGCGTTTTAAATGTAGACAGATTGAGCTTCTTTATTCCGGTCCAGGATGAGATCCGCAGATTATCGACGCTTTGTTCAGTGCGCAGAATATCTGCTTTAATGTGTGTCAAATCATAGCTTTTATAATGTTTCGAGGGATTCTTCGACTGTAACTGTTACAGTAAGAAACATCGTTTTCTTTCAGCCGGACTCGCTGTCAGACGGGCTGTTATTATTATTATTAAGTTACAGTAGATACCGGGGCTAGTTGTCACATAGTGTGATATATATAATGTCATATCTCATATATATGAGAACTATTCTCTAAAAATATAATGCAGTTTAATGTGTGACAGTCAGAGAGTAATAATGCTGGTGTTTCATTGCTCTTTCTCCAAAGGTACTCTGTTTATGAGGAACCATAAACACTCAAAGAGTGCAGCTGAAGTCTGAATAAGGTGAGTCGTTTCTACAGAAGATCTGTTTTTCTCATGTGCTCCTTGTTTAATTGCTTGTGTTCCTCAGATCAGCATGACCCTGGCGTTGACCCCTGCGGCCGTGTGCCAGTGCTTCTCGCTGGTGTCGCTGTGCACATCTATAGCAGATCCCAACTGGATCCAGGTCCAGAACTGCTCTGATTCCAGCAGCAAACTCATCTACGGCGTGGCCTTCACGGTGCACGCTTATCAGAATCTCACAGACACAGGTGTGATCTTATAGCTCTGTTTATTACTGCGAACACCCGCCGGCCAGCCAAGATCAGGATGAGTGTGTTTCTTCATCAGGTTTGGAGAAATGTCTCAGCAATGGATGCTCTGCAGTGAATGGGTGCCGTCAGAATGAGAGTCTGATAAAAACATCACAATAATCCACACCACTCCAGTCCATCAGTTAACATCTGGAGAAGACAAAACATGTTTTTAACTAAAATATGAGTTCATAATGCATAATAAAGCTTCCTCCACTGAAAAGGTGTTCTGGTCTGAATCAGGTGAGAAATCTGCACAGATCAAGCAGTGTTTACAAGCCAAAACAAATTTTTTGTGATGTTTTTATCAGCTGTTTGGACTCTCATTCTGACGGCACCCATTCACTGCAGAGCATCCATTGCTGAGACACTGATGCAGAGACACATTTATACAAACCTGATGAAGAAACAAACTCATCCTAATCTTAGATGACCTGAGGATGAACACATTTTCAGCATGTTTTCATTTTTGGATGAACTATTCCTTTACAATACAGAACTCAAGTCAGATTTTAAAAGTTTAAAGTACGAAGGCAATAACTGTACTCCTCTGCAGTAACAGCACGGAGTGATGACCTGTAGTGAAGGGTTTTGTTTGGTTTTGTCTGCTGTAGGTCCGCTGGGTGGGCTGCAGGGATCAGGAATGTGGCTGCTCTACTCTCTAGCCGTTCTCTGCTACAGCGCTGTCCTGTTGTCCAGTTCCTCTTTCCTGCTGGATTTCCTCGGAGCAGCGGTCACTCACTCGAAGCTGGTGACATCACTGCACGTCTTGACAGGTGCCTCACATTAAACTGTTAGTAACGTGTGAAAAGGGTCCAGAAGTCCATAAATCTAGTTATTTTATTTTCAATTGACGTAATATTTTTCTGTTTCTGATTCATAACTCAGTATGCATTAATGCAAGACACAACTTGTGTTTTTTCACGCTTTTTTGGTTCCATAACATGCCTCTTCTTTCAGACTAGTGGAAAGAAAACTTCTAAAACATTTAGGTGTTTATTTTATTGCACTTTATCTATTTGCATCTGCAGATTCAATTCATGTCGTTAAAGAGTTTTTCTCTTACATACAGCAAACTTTCCCTATTCATTTTATTTACATATTCATATATACAACATTTTACTCCTAAAAACATGGTGAAAGTGTTGTTTTTTTCCGGCTGTTGACAGTATTATTATTTTTTATGTTTTTATGGAGTGATAAGAAGAGAAATCCAAATTATGACAACAAAATCAAACAAGAATTAAAAATCTGTCTTTTTCCAGTAGGAATGTATGCAAATTAGTGCACATTTAATTAGATAATACATCGTTTGCATATTTAAATGCAAAAAAAGAAAAATTGTAATACAAAACAATTGTTTTAATGTGCTGTGATTAATTAGCTATGGTGATATCTATTGGTTAAAATATGTTATCATCTTAACCTGTGATGTTTGGCTTTTTGTCAGCTGAACACATTTGAGCGAAATATTTACTTGAAGTTTAAGTTAATGTTTCAATAGTTGAACAACACTTTTGCATGTTTACAGTACTTTGATGTTGGTAAATTGTAACATTACATGCAGCTATATTTCATCTTTTTTCTTAAGTGTTTTATTTGGATTGTTTTATTCTTAAATAAATTCTTTATGTAATTTAGCATTTTTATGGTACAAAGATAAGAGTTTTAAACATTGTCACATGAACTCATAGACTAGGTCGGCATTGCTGGGAACGGCCACACAAACGTCATATCCGTTTATGCAGTGGGGGAAAACAAACCATTCAAATTAATGCATGGAGACCTTGTTAGGTGCTTGAGCTTTACTTTTTGTTATGATTTCGATTGATTTTTTCTTGGTGCAATGCCGAAAAGTTGCATACCTCTGATAACTTAAAAAATAAAATCCTGATCTGAAGATTTATATACTGTAGCACACAACATCAGAACTCCGACAGCAGTTACGGATATACAACGTATGAAACATATTAATCTTAATATTCATATGTATATGCACTCCAGATAGGCTAGACTACCCTTCAGTGACCTTTAGTCCCGTCCCCCGCTCCGCAGCCCAGTTCTGAAGGGGCTTACAGCAACCCTCCCTCACATCAAATAAATGGCACGCCCTGATATTTTGTGATGGAAAATGTCATAATCTATTAAAACATAATTAATACAAAAACATCATAATTATTTCATATTATTATACACAATCCTTTACGAAAATTAACAATATTACTATGGTAATACTTTCACAAGCCGTCACGTATAGGCTTGTAGCTGTCTCTTGCCTGGAGACTCAAAAGTCAAAAAGTGTCAGCAAACGACACCTCTGGTCATTCCGTTGGGTCACAGATACCATACGGACAATCCGACCCAATACGGCTCAGTTTTTTGACAAATCTTTCCCTGTCGAGCAGCAGAAATGATTTTATGTACACCATTCTGTGTCAACACCATGCTTTTCCAATGAGGGGTGAAGGATCGTTTTCCCCCCCGCCGACTCCGCCCACACAGCTATGACACGACACCGACCAAATCTATTGTGTTCCATGTTTAGCAGTTTTGTATAACAATGTATTTACTCTTGGTAGTTTGATCAAATAAGTCAAGAAGCAGAAATACTAAGAGTCTTTTGATATTGCAACCAAACAGCTCTAGTCTCTGGAATTACAATAATGAAGCGGTGCACAGAGAAGAACCGGATGTGATCTTGATGTTTTACTAAAGTGTGTTTTCTCACATTTCCCCTCAGCATTCGTCTGTATGGCGGTGGTGGGTGTGTGTGCGGCCTGTATGAGTGTGATTGAACACAACCTGCAGCGAGCGAAGACAGAAAGCCGCCCGGCGCTCTGCATGTCTGCAGGAGAAAGCTTCTACATCGAGACGTTGGGCCTGCTCTTCTCCTTCTTAGCGTGCGCTCTGGCCCTCAAGGGTCGTCCTGAACCCATCAGGCCCTGTGAGTACCTGAGCGTGGATGGAGCGGACAGCGAGACGGAGCCTTTGATTGGTCGAGCTGAGAGGGAGGAGTAAACAGACACAGGTGCACTTCATTTCTAATGGCAGAAGAGCAAAGCTGAACAAGAGCTGCTGTTAGATCAGGTGATCTCAGGAGCACGTACAGAACGAATGAAATCTTCTCCTTCTGGTTCATAAGTGTGAATTTGAATTGAATCGATCACAGTATACAGGATCCCAGCTAACAAGGTTCTCTCAACATTATGAACAAACGTTCTTCCAGGAACATTTATAGAATGTTTTTTACAAGTTATCTAGTCTTTAATAATGTTCTCAAAACATTAGCACAAAAACATTAATTATACATTATATTCTGAAATGTTTGAGTTTGTCTAACGTTTTTTAAATGTTACTAATTGTTTCAAAACATTCCGAGAACATTCAAAAGTAACATTCCCATAATGTTTGCAAAATCATTAAATGGAATGTTCTTTTAATGTTTGAATAATCAAGAAAAAACATTTTCTACATTTTAAAAACTGGATGTTTTAAATGTTCAATGTTAAACTTAATTGGAACATTAAAATATATTTTTGTTACATTACAATTAAAAGTAATTAAACAAAAACAAAACAGTGAAAATATGTTTTTTGTTAAAACATTATGTAATTAATTCAGACTAAGCATGACTATTTATTTGTTGATATATATAGAGCTAATTTTTCTGAATTGGTTTGAGATAATATTGTGAAAGCAATCGTTTTCAGATCATTTTATATTATTTGACTCTATATTTAAATCTCAGGGATAAACTGGAGCATTCTGGGAAAACCAGTTTTATAGCATAATAATCCATAAACTCAAATTTAATTTGGTGGAATCTTTACAGTAAGATTCATGTTAGTAATGAATGACATTCAGACATTTATAAGTGTGAAAATAATCAAATACACATTTATTCATTCTAAAAATAATAGTAGCATCATCTAATGTTTCTTAAAATGGCCTAAATGTTGTGTGATGACTGTGTTTATGGGTAATTTGTAGTGAAAAATGAAACGTCTTAATGAATTTCATGCCATTTAAATTGTGCTTAATTGGCGATTCTGAATCCTGTTTGCTGCCTCAATTCAAATTCAGTTCATATTCAGTATTCACTGATGTTGCGTTAGGAACCAAAGAGAGGAGCACAAATACACACAGATGCTGCCTTCAAGTCCTGCTGGATCTTTTTCACGAGTTCAGAAATCATATTTATGGTATACTGTGCATTCAAGTGCTCTTGGTCAGAATAAAATAAATGCATTCACCGATGAACACGGGAGGTATTTTGTTGCACACATGCAGAATAATGAAGAGTGAAGGATGAGCATTAGGTGTGTTTAATTCCACAACAGACAGTTATGGGAAATGTAGTTTTTCTGTAAATATGATTTTTCCGACATGACTTGAAGGCAGCGTGAGATCCTTCAGTTACCTGCAGTGAAACTCACACATAAGCAGTTCTGCATTATACTTTCTGTGCAGGTTTGCTCTGCTTTCGGACCAAATTCAGAAACCACTGAGGGCACACTTGGTTTGTTTCAGGGTTTTAAAAGCGCTTAAGTAATTAACTCTACACAAACTATCTCAGCCTTTGTCAACATAATATAATGCATAATCATCTTTATTATTCAATTTGTACGTAAATAAGAATAATTCATATAATACTCAATATAATCTAGTTGCCAAGGTTCCAAACAACTACAGTGTGAACAGAAAGTGGACTGAGACCCGATCAGCATTCCACTTTCTAGTCCACATCCAATGTGAATGCAAACAGAACTGAATTCTTTTTCACTTCACTTTTTGACTCAAGTGTGAAAACGAACAAATTCAGGGCTGTTTTTATTTTATTGGTAATCAGTGGCATAATTTTAAACAATCCTCAATGTGCCTTGAGCTTCCTGGAAGAGTTTATTTGTGAAGTGACGTAATTGAAAAAAGAAGATGTGAAATCTCCAGCTCCTCCATCAAACATCAACAAGCTCTGCATTTTATTTATTCATGAGTTCAACCTTGTTGTCTGTTTTGTTTTTTTTGTTGTTATTTTTTCTCTCTTCATACTGTATTTGTATTCCCTCTTTTAACCAGAATAATATTGCACCATTTTTCTCCATTTATTTGATATTCTAGTATTTTACTGGAATTATGATGCCGTTCAACCCAAAATGACAGTTCTGTCATCATTTACTCAACCTCGTGTTGTTTAAAGCTGTATGACTTTCTTTCTCTCATTGACAGGAAGATTATCAGTGAATAATGACGGTTATTATAGTTAACTAACACTGAAATAAAGACCTTTAAAAAACATTTTGTTGCTTGAAATTAAGGTTAAAGTAGCAGAATATGTCAAGAAAATTTCAGATAGTTTCCAAAAAAAATCTCCGTATGTTTAAAAATTTCTGGAGAGTTTGGGAAATTTTCTGGAAATGTTTAACTTTTTTGCAACCATACTTGAAATAAAATAAACATGAACTGAACTGAAATAAAATATTAAAAATTTAAACATTTTATTTCAACAAGTTGCCATGGCAACATTTCTTGTTTTTGTTCTCATTTTTTAAAAAAGCTAAAACTAATTTAAAAAATCATCAAAACTACATAGACATTTGTAAGAAATTGTTTTTTTTTTTTATTGCAAAAGCATGCAACAAAATTACTAAAACCTTAAGTAAAATTATTATTAAAATGATTAACTCATCTGTTCCATCTTTACTTGACCCTCTAACTCTAGCACTCTCTATGCTAATTTTATTTGATCTATATGTCTTTTTATTTAAATAAATAATAATCTGTACTGCGTTAGGCTAACCAAGACTTGTAATAGCACTTGCACATTGTTGCTCTTTTGTTGGTTTTGATGGCTTCTATTGTCCTCATTTGTAAGTTGCTTTGGATAAAAGCTTCTGCTAAATGACTGTGAAAACAATCTAATTCAAAATATTAACAAAAGCTATAGTAGTATAATGATGCTAAAATAGCACTATTCTATATTATATAATGCACAAATCATATGGACTCCTGATTATGAATGTTTAGATTAATTTTTAGACACTTTCTTGGTCCCTTGTAAGGTTTGAAAGTCAATAGGGTTTGAGCAGCATGAGGGAGAGAGTAAATTTCATTTATGTGCATCTGTAACGAATCTGTAGTAGTATTTAATTTGTCTTAATGAATATAGAAACAGAGGCATGTCAAACACTGGCTACTATAGGATTTTAAAGTATAAACACACTGAGTCTAAGGAGGATTTATGCAGTTTGTGTTTATATTTGTGTGAAGCCATTTTTAATTTATTGCAATATAAAAAAAATAATTTCTGTTCCAAAGTTGATCTATATCATCACACTTCCTCTGTGATCTGGACTGATAGATCTTCCTGTTGAAAATGCATCTCACTAAATGAACTCTGAATGACAGAAGTGAATCATGGGAAGCGCAGCTCCGCTGTGCCTTAATTTCTCAGCTCTCTCTCTAATTAGACTCGCTCTCGTCACATGACACCAGCTTCTGCTCCAGTCGGATGGAGACCATCGCCATAGTAACCTTGAGAAGTTGTTGATGTCACCGATGAATTTGTGAATGGCGAGATATGAGAGATAAAGAGTTGATGGGTTTATTATAATGTGTCTAGTGTTTGTGAGTTGTGCATGATATAAACCATGATTAACACTAAACCATAGCTTGTGCTGTATAAGTGTTCATAGAGAGAAATGATGTGAAACCCGTTAAGCTACTGATATAGGCACTGACAGGACCGTATGTGTATGTATTGTGAGCGCTGCTTCTGCTACTGAACAAGCGTTGATCATCTCAAATGAGTTTGTTTTTAAAGCTGTGCATGCATATATCATCAGCATTCATTCTGATTTAGCTGTTTATGCCTGTTTGATTGAAGTTTACTGTTGCAAAATACTTATTTGAATGTTTAAATGAAGATAATGCTTTGAACAACACAGCATCTCACTTTATTTCCTTTATTTTAGCCTACTAATGGTAAAAACGGCAATAAAGTCTCATTTGTTAACATTAGTTATGTGCTGAACAATGTTTTATATCTTTTATTAATCTTTTAGTTACTAAAAATACATTTGTTCATTATGTTAGTTCACAGTGCATTAAGGCAACATAGATTATATTTATTTAAAAATGTATTATTGAATGTAGAAATGAACATTTATTGTTAACAAATGAAACCGCATTGTACAGTGTTACCTGAAAAACAACACAGTTGCATGTCAGTTTGTATGTTAATTATATTATTTTTTACATTTCCATCTGTAATATTCTATTAATGGTTAAGGTGGTTAAGGTGCGTTTAAGTAGAATTAGAGTTGAATTTCTGCTTAATTTAGACACACTTAAAAAAGAGAAAGAAAGAGGTTTTTACAAAAGTTTTTATAACGACCTTCACATTAACAACTCGCGTAATAAATATAACATTTAAAAATTCAAACCCAAATGTCCATCATAAACAATACAAAAAGCATAATTTACACACCACAGGTCATTGAAAAACATCTCATTATTTACAAAAAATAGAAATAAATTCTGAGAAGATTATGATGAATGTTGCTAAGTGCAATTCTATTATTATTATTAAGAAGAGAAGTGTAATTTAAGACACGTTGGTGGTAAATCTAATTAGAAGAAGTTATGACAATAATTTTTAGGATTTTTTTTTTTTTTTTTGGTTAACATTCTTAAGAAATGTTTTTGTGAACAAAAGTCTTATCTTTATGCTTTAAGTTAGAAAATAAGACTTTTTCAGTGTTATTCTTTAAGAATTTTTGACGAATAGTATTCTTTTATTCGTGAATCCGGCCCCTGGAGAATCTTTATAGTATAATCTGATTACTTACTTACTTTACTTTTGTCATTTAGCAGACGCTTTTGTCCAAAGCGACTTACAAATAAGAAAAAGTAACTAAAACTAAAAAGTTACAACTCTATATACTAATTAATTGATTAATTAGATTATAATAATATACTAAATATATAATAAGAAATTAATAATATTAATTAGTATATAATAATATACTAATGAATGATTAATTGTTAGTTTCTCGCTCCTCCTAATAATAATAATAATAAACTCTTATAATCGGTTTATTACGCCCTCGGCGAGCAGAAGGGGCGTGTCCGGCCGCCTCCAAAAGGGGCGGGGCGCGGGTGGGTGTGTCTCTCAGCTGATGCGCGCCGCTCGCGCACTCCCTTTCCTCGCGCGCGCGCGCTTCATCTCCGTCGCGGGCGTCAGCGGCAGCGCATCGCGCGGCTTCACGCGTTGGTTTACGCCGCAGCAGCAGAGCAGCATCTGAGCGAACGGACGGACGGATCCGCGGTGAGACAGTGAGTATGTGTGTGTGCGCGCGCGCGTTGGATGCTGCTGTTGTTATGGAGGATGCGGATGCAGTGATGCATCATTTTGCATGAGCGCTAACACGCATTATGTAATGAGAGCGGATGCCTCGTCCTGTAGTCAGGTGAGCGCTGGACCTCCATTGTGCTGCTGCTGCATCCTCGTCTCTCCCTCTGTTAAATGGAGGCACAGCGTTTTATGTTATGATAAACGCAGGCTATTGAATGCATCCGAGCGTCTGCTGGTTAGTAGCATCACTAGGCCCGCATTCACTGATTCACTGTCAGGTGAAGCAGGTGAAGATGTTTTTAGTGCATATTGTGATTCTGATCTCATCTGTTTGTGTACAGGCCTCCATCTCACGCATCACTGTCATTTTCTCCAGTAGTGTGTGTGTGTGTTTTCTTGGAATTGTATTGCGGTGTGTGAGTGCGATGCATCAACACAGTGTGTCATTCTGCTGCACTGCATGTTTACATCCATGCACAGACGTGTATTCGCGTTGATGTTTGCCATGCAGTGATGAGGTTATGCTGTGAATCTGATCTTGCATTATTGATAGAGGCTGATGTAATTAGGATGGCAATCTTTAATGTGTGTTGGGATATATGAAGCATGTGAGCGATGATGTAATGCCTGTGAGTGACTGACTGTGCTGGAGCGGGTAGTAGAGGCACGTGCCAGTGCTGATCTGATCCAGAGCTCTGCTGGACCAGAGATGCTACTGCACACCACCATCATCAGCACTGCTCCAGCTGACGTCTCAATGCGCTTGCATGGCTTTGGTAGAGAGTTTATATGAAAGCGAACATAGGAGGGCATGTATGTTAATGTATAGTGCACTGAAACACAGTTATGCTTGACACACACCATGGTAGTATCGTGGTGTTCCTCGGATGGCTGGGTAAATATATGGAAATCATCCACGTGCATTAAAATGCTGTGATATAGATCCAAGTGCATGAGACAAAAGAGCTGAGCAATCATGTTTGTTTTTTATTTTTAATGTTGAATGTTGCTACAGTCTTACACTGTTCATTACATCGATGCATCGTAGCCTATTTTACCCTTTCAAAGAAGTACCATGGTAAAATTATAGTATGAAGTCAGACATCTTAATATGAACTCAAAACATTTCTTATCAGATGACCTGAGCTGCTTCACATTCATTTTATAGCTCTTATACTCTTAAAGGATGATAATTAGTGACACGTTTGAGTTTTATTGTTTTTTTGTTGTAGTTGTTTGGTTTTTTTTGTATGTTTTTTGGAGAAAATCTAAAACTTAAAGTAATAGTTCACCCAAAAATGGAAATGTGCTCACCCTCAGGTCATCCAAGATCAGGATGAGTGTGTTTCTTCATCAGATTTGTAGAAATGTCTCAGCAATGGATGCTCTGCAGTGAATGGGTGCCGTCAGAATGAGAGTCCAAACAGCTGAAGACAAAAGCTGAAACAAATCCAGCACTAAGACGTTTTTAACTCAAATATGAGTTCATAATCCAAAACAACGCTTCCTCCAGTGAAAAAGTGCATCTCCTGTTGTCTCTCACATCAAAATCCAGCCACATATTTGTTTAGAGCTGTTTTAAACGGTGCTTGATCTGCAGATTTCTCCCCTGATTCAGACCAGAACACTTTTTCACTGGAGGAAGAGTTATTATGGACTCAATGTATTTGAGTTAAAAATGTCTTAATGCTGGATTTGTTTCAGCTTTTGTGTTCTCCAGATGTTAACTGATGGACTGGAGTGGTGTGGATTATTGTGATGTTTTTATCAGCTGTTTGGACTCTCATTCTGACGGCACCCATTCACTGCAGACTCAATTAAATCTCAGAAATCAAAGAGCACCCTCTAATTTTCCCTTTAAGATTCTAGTGCAATTCATAAATGATTTCATGATTCACACCAAGAGGAAGAGCAAATCAAGCATGCAATTATAATGAATGTTCAGTTTGATTGACATAAATGTGACATATTCACACTGCAAAAAATTGGATATTGTTTGCAATTTATTTTCACAAATGAAAGTGGTCACAATCAGAATTGTCATTTAGAAACCAATCCGTCACTTGGAGTTGAATGTGAGCGCTGCCTTTGTTTGCAGGATTTACAATCACACATCAGAATCAGGTCAGATTTGCTCTGTGTTTGGTTAATGTTTAACTCCAGAGATCATCATAATCAGGGTAGTTTCGCTGAAACAGATCCGCGTTGATGTTTACACACTTCACAGACACACATGCGCTTCATACGACTGTTAGAGAAGCTCCTCACGCTGTTGGCATGAGAACTTGCAGTCAGTTTCTTTGAGAGGTCTGATAAACGTTCAGCACGAGGAGGAAGCGGTTCTGCTTTTACAGTTCTCGAGGGACTCACGTATGTTGTTTATTTACGACTGTTTCCTTTCTCTTGAGCTGTCAGCGTAATATCCATTTATTCCACTTGGAATGTTTTTAACTGTGTTTTTGATACTGTACATGTGGTACATGCTCGTCCACATTGCTTGCATTTTCTAGTAATGCTGTGGATGTAATTTTATAAAGCAGCTTAGTTGTGTTGTGATTGCTCAATCCAGTGCTCCAGTGTTCTCACTGCACAGCGCTCATATAGAGGCCGTTCACACGAATGCATTCCAGTTCACTGCTTTTTTGTTGTTTTTCTACGTAAACATGCACTACATGGCTTGACTGCTGCACTTGTGCACGACACAGCATTCTAAAAACATGTCATTCAAGTTAAAAGTAAAATTTTTTTTTTACCCATTCCCCTGTATTTTTAATGCAAAAACACATTCAGTGGCCCCATAGAGAGCAACTATTAGTTTACCGCAGATTTTCCCAAACGGGGGTTCACAATTTGATTAAAAACTAAATAATAAATACATTATTAAAAATATAGGTTCTTTATTGTCATTGCTGGTTCATTGAAGACTTCCGTAGTATATCATCAACTGTTTGGTTACACACTTTCTTCAAAATATCTTCAGTGTTCAACAGAAAGAAACTCTTACACCGTGTCCACACCAAACACAGATTCAATCAGATATCACAGGCAGTCAGAAGCGTGTGTGGGCAGACTCTCTCTGGACACGCACTGCACTCACAACGAAATAGACAAGTTTAGGATCTAATTCATAAATATCAAACCTTTTTAACATCATTAAATGTACATACTGAGTGACTGATACCATCTTTGTTGTGGAATACACTCGTTGGTTCGCTGTGTCTACATAGTTTTAACGTATATTTTTGCTTTAATTTATTTTATAAGTGTAATGCTATAAATGTAACGCAAAATGATTCACTGCAAAAAATGCTTTTCTTCCTTAGATTCTTTGTCTAGTTTCCAGCCAAGATATCTAAAAATTCTTAAATCATGAAGTATTTTCTAGACAAGTAGGAATTATTTTCTTGTTTTCAGAAAAAACAAGTCAAAATTAAGTTTGTCTTGTTTGTTTTTTTTTTTTGCTTGAAACAAGCTAAATAATCTGCCAATGTGGTAAGCTAAATAATATTGTTTTCTGTTTGAAATAAGATTATTTTTTTTACCCCATTGGCAGATTATTTAGCTTGCTCTAAGCAAAGACTCACTTAATTTTGACTTGTTTTTCTGAAAATTTTTAGATATCTTGGCTGGAAACTAGACAAAAAAATCTATGCAATCTATGCATTTTTTGCTGTGTATTTAAACTCCCATTAGATATGTTTAACTTTGAATAAGGCACATAATCACCTGAGGTTATCTATTGTCATATAGCTTGTATGTTGTTGTTCCAGCTGCGAAGTCACTGAAATAGAAACCATTTCTAATTTTGCGTGTCGCCGTCTCGGCTAATTAGGACAAAACATCTGATTAACATGGAAACCTTTTTTCGCGTGTCACAGTGTCATGTCTACTTCGGACATGGTGTTACAGGTTTGGAATAACATGAGTAAATGATGGCAGAATTTTAATTTCTGCGTGAACTGTATATTGTGAATAAGGCCACTAACGCAGTGTGTTGTGGTGCAGTGTGTGTGACCCGGCTCACTTCCCCTTCATGCCCGTGTGTGCTGGAGCTGTGGGCGGCGGAGTGAAGCGCTCGAGGCTCCTGGCATGGGCAGCGTAGGGAGCGGGGCCTCCAGTCAGCGGCCCATCACAATGCGCAGCGTGGGCACCCGCACCACCCCCAACGGCCCGCTGGTGGCCGTGCCGCCCCCCGCCTCGGCCCGTCGCCGCCTGGATGACCGCAGCTTCAGTGCTGAGCGCATCCCCGGCCCCAGCACCAAGACCAAGGGCGTCTCTGCCGACGAGCACAGCTATAACGCCGAGAGGGATTTCCACGCTAACGCTCGCAACCACGCCGAGTGCACCGCGGCACACAATGCCAACCGCCAGCAGACGCTCAACGGAGAGAGGCTTGTGTCCAACGTGGTGTTTGCCAACGGGGCGCGGCGGGAAGGACACAGGCGCGGAGAGAGTCTGGACCTGTGTGGGAACAACATCGTGCTGAACAACGACAAGAACGGCAGCCATCAAGCTCCACCGCAGCCGCCGCGGCCGTCACACAAGGACAAGAGCAAAGCCAAACCCGATAATCATAACCCGCCCAACATCCTGCCCGTCTCGGGAAAACTCGAGCATGCACAGGTACGCCAACAACGGCTGTGTTCAAGAGGAGGTGCAAGTAGTGCATCGTTTAGTGTGTTTTGTAGTGGCACAATAAAGAACACAAGAACATACCCAACTAAGCACAGCAAACCCTTTAGCCTCACAGGACATACATTTATGGAAGCCCTCCTTTATTGAATCATAATTGTGACATGAAAAGTAGAAATTATGAGATACAGTAGCTACTACATCAAAATTATGAGATAAAAAGTCATAATTAGGTCACTAAAATTGAAATTATGAGAAACCATAATTGTGAGATAAGAAGTCAAAATTCTGAGGTAAAAATGAAATATTAGGACATACCAAGTTGTAATTATGAGATAAATAGTCAAATTGGTGGTGGTTGAGGAGATTGCCCCCTTCCATGTAAAGCGCTTTGAGTACCCAGAAAAGCACTATATAAATGTAACAAATTATTATTATTATTATTCGGTCCTTAAAAATTTAAATTATGAGATTTGAGACACTCAAAATGATGACATATTACATCCTAATGAGATAAAAATAAATAATTATGTAATTAAAAGTTAAAATTTTGAGAAGTAGTAGCTAAACAAAAAATGATGACATACTAAGTCAAAATTATGAGATAACATTTTTAAATTAGGACATATCAAGTTATAATTATGAGATATAAAGTTCATAGTTATGTCATTGAAAGTTGAAATTATGAGATAGCTATTGAATCATAATTATGAGATAAAAAGTCAAATTTATGACATACCAAGTCATAATTATGAGATTAAAAAAAGCTAAATGATGATAAAACCATGACATAAGACAACACATCTATGAGATAAAGAGTCATTTTGACATGATTTTGATGTAATTTTGACTTATGTCATAATTTCAACTCTTTATGTCATAATTACAAATTTTATCACATAATTATGACAGTATCTAATAAATTTGTCTTTTTGTCATATTTATGAATTTTATTACATAATTATAGCATCTTATAATTTCAACTTTTTTGTAATAATTATGAATTTTGTCTTAGTATCTTATAATTTTGACTTTTTATGTCATAATTAAAATAAAGGTTGAAAAACTTAAAGGGATAGTTCACCCCAAAATTTTAATTCTGTCATTAATTACTCCTAATGTCATTAGTAATTAATGACAGAACTTAAATTTTTGGGTGAACTAACTCTAATTTTAAAAAGCTTAAATGAAAATTAGAAAGAAATGTTGAATTGCAACTAACTGAAATATGTATATGTGTATATGCACACACGATAAAAATGACAAAAGGACATAAAAATCAATGTATCAATGAATAAATATATCAATAAAATATAAAAATAAAAGCTAATTAAAAATATCAACATATAGTTATACTAAAGTACAGTTTATATTGCAGTTTTTTTCAACTGCATATACACAAAATCTCTCCTTGTCACAGTTTCTGAAAGCTGACACTCAAACAACAGAAGCACACACCAAATCTGCAAAACCAGACAGTAATTCTCTGCCTTTGACTCAGTTTTCAATTTCATTTTTGCAAAACACAACACACAGTTCTCTATGTAACACACAAAAATCCAACAGGGATTAATATTATGGCAAAGGTGTTTTGCTTTTGAGATGTGTTTGTGATATTTTGAATGCAGTGCTTCATTTTGCAAGACATGTGAGGCGTTTCGTGTGTGCAATTCTTGAATTTGTGTGTAAAGTTTTGAAAAAAGAGGCAAAGTTTTGAAAATGTGTGAAAGCAGCTGGAAAAAAAAAACTGTAAAGTAACAAAAACTGAATTCTGTGTTTGATGCCACCATTCAGATGAGTTTGTGTCTCTGCAGACCAATGACTCTCTGGTGCGTCCATCAGCCTTCAAACCTGTGGTGCCCAAGAGCTTTCACTCCATGCAGAACCTGGTGTGTCCCCTCCAGACCAGCTCCGGGACGGCCGGTCCGGGCAGCGGCGGCGAGAAGGGCGGTCCGAACCAGGACAGTCCCGGAACACACGCCGGCGCAGGCCGGGCCGGACAGGGCAGTCTGTCGGACTCTGGGAGGAACTCTCTGACCAGTCTGCCCACGTACACGGGCTCCAGCTACGGCCCGCCGCCTGCGCTTGGACCCCTCAGTGCCTCCACCAGTCACATCAACCGGCTGGGCACCGTCGCCCTGGACAAACTGGACAAGCCGGGCTACCAGAACGGCCTCAGCGCCTCGGACAGCGGCCGCTCCTCCTCAGGCAAGAGCTCCTCCTCGTACCAGCGCCTTAGTCACCTGAGCGACGCTCCCGCGCCCCTGAGACCCTCTCCGTCCTCCGACGACATGATTCAGGACCTGGAGGACCGTCTGTGGGAGAGAGAGCAAGAAGTAAGTAAGGTGACAGAACTTTTTTAATTCTTTAGCGTTATGTATGTGTCATTTGATGTTTTGAACAGTGGTGCATTTTTCTTTTGAAGCTGATTGGCAAGTATCTTGGTTTTGTTTACTATTTATTATTATTTTCAGTTATTTATTTTATTTCTTTATTTAGTCACTTTGAATAAAAGTGTCTGGCATATGACTATATGTAAATGTGATGTACTCGCTGAGGCATAATTTTACCATGTGCCACCTGCAAAGTGCATCTGTCACCATGTTTTATCCTAGAAACATTGTAGACAAATTCAATATTTCAAAACTTGAAATCTTCATTCATCTTTTTATTTATTTTGTTTAATTAAATTTTCCATACAACATTGGATATTTTTTAATGCAATTTTTGCATTTTATTTTTCTTTAACTTTGCATACTCCATTGGATATTTTATTAATTTTCAAATTTCTTTAATTTTGCATACACCATCAGATATTTTTAATTATTATTGTTTTTTATAATTTTGCATGAACCACTGGATATTTTTTATAGTTATCATTATTACTCACAATTTTGCATACACCATTGGATATTTATTTATTTATTTTTGCATACACCATTGGTTATGCCTATTGAATTGCATTCATAACAGTAAGCCAGTGAGTTTCACTAATCAAGAATAGAACATTTTCACCTGGAAAGGTCCTTTGGTTTAGTGGAAATGTTGCTTGATTATAAATAGAACGACCATTTTTATGGTTAACATGGTTTTAATCAGTTTTTATTGTCCCAAGAAGTAGCATCAACTAGGGATGCATGATATTATCGGACTGATATCGGAATCGGCCGATAATGGCTTTAAATGTAAATCGGTAAGGAGATTTCATCTTTAGGGGGCGCTGTTGGCCTACTTCTAATTAAATTAAAAGTAAAATAGCCTACACAAATAACATTTAGACTGTTTCTGATTAAATAAAGCAGTAATTGATGTCATAAAATAATGAGTATGTTTTGATTTAATGGTCAGAAGCTATAGCTTAAATTAAAAAAAAAATCACAAACATGACACTTGTAAAATTATATATACTGATTTATTCATTAATGTGTAATATGTTTTATTTTTTAAACAAATCATGAGCTCTAAAAGATTTTCAGAATTTTTACAACTCTTTTGTTTTATACCATCTACAAATGTTAAATCCTAAAATAAAATGTTAGGGTTAACACTGCATCTTTCTGGGGGGAAATGCAGCAATTTATAGTTATTTTCAAAGCTTCAATCTACTGTCAAAAAACTTCATTATTTTTTATTTAATCCTAATAAATAAGTTCTTGTTAAAAACTAAACATCGTATATAATTTTCTTATTTCTGCACAGGAGAGACTTGGTGTTGTTTCCAAACAAAAGGAAATATATCGGCCAAAATTAGATGAAAAATTTCGGTATATCGGAAAAAATCCAATATCGTGCATCCCTAGCATCAACCGTCAGGAAGGTCAGAAACATTCTCTTCGCTAGTATGCAAATGCAGATGTGAATGAAATCACACGATTCTGTTGTACATACATGCTTTCTACAGTACATGCATTAGGTTACTATTATTAGATTTTTCTTCAGATGTGCTGTTATTAATATCGCTAGACAAAGAAGAAGTTTATGCAAAGTTGCATTATGAATTGCAGTCTGACACATGACCTGAGCATGCAACAACACATGAAGTCAAGCTTGCATTGCTTGAGACTGTGTTTTGCGTGTTTCGGCCGTGCTGCCCTCCTCACAGGTGATTCACATGAGACGTAACCTGGACCAGAGCGAGGCGGCCATCGTGCAGGTGTTCGAGGAGAAGCAGCGCGTGTGGGAGCGAGAGATGGAGGAGCTGAGGCAGAACTACGCCGGGCGGCTGCAGCAGGTGACCCGACGAGCCCAGCGCACACAGCAGGCCCTGCAGGCACAGATCGCCCGTCTGCAGCAGGACAAGCGGCGGCTGCAGGACGAGATGACGCTGCTGCTCACTCAGAGAGAGGAGCTGGAGAAGAAGTGCTTGGACTTCAGGAAGGAGCAGGCCGATATCCTGCCCAGGCTGGAGGAGACCAAGTGGGAGGTGAGAGAGACTCACAGATGGAGTTTTAGTTCATCTTGAGACTAACATCTGTAGCCTAATGCACATCCACTGTTCTCAGCACATCTAAACATCCTTAAATCAAGATACATTTACTTGAGATGCGAAATGCATCATAGTTTCCACAAAAACATATTTCCAACATTAACAATAATAAAATAAGAACCATTATTAATAATTGATCAGCAAATCATCATATTAGAGTGATTTCTGAAGGATCATGTGACACTGAAGACTGAAAATCCAGCTTTGATCACAGCAATAAATTACATTTTACAATATATTCACATGAAAAAAACTGTCATTTCAAACTGTAATGAAATTGTAATTTTAAATTGTCAAATAAATGTAGCCTTGATGAGCAGAAGAGACAAAAAACATCTTAATTATTGCAAACTTTTGACTGGTAGTGTATAGCAACAAATATTTCACTATATTATAGTCGATGTTTTACCAGTGATTTATCATATCATAATATATTGAATGAAATCATTAAAGCTGCAGTCCGTAACTTTTGGAGCTACTTCTCTCTGTTTACGTCGATGATGAATCACGCAGGTACTGGGCTCCACCAGAACCGGTCTGAAATCATCTGAATATAAACACTTATTATAGGTGTACCGTAGTGATTCAGGACAAGCCAAAAACACTGTTTGGAAAATGGATTCATGATGTACTCGCTTATTATATTAATTTTGTATATTTTGAACACAAAAAAAGCTAAGGACTGCAGCTTTTTAAATCACTGGTGAAACATTTACTATAATATAGTGAAATATTTGCAGCTTTTGCATGCAAAAACATTGTTTTAGTCATTTATAAATATCCAGATAGCTTGGACTGCACAGGAGTGTATGCAGTAGTTGTGCAGTGTGTGTGTGTGTGTGTGTACAGGTGTGTCAGAAGGTGGGCGAGATCTCTCTGCTGAAGCAGCAGCTGCGGGAGAGTCAGGGCGAGGTGACGCAGCGGGCCGGAGAGATGGTGGCCCTCAGGGGTCAACTGAAGGATCTCAACGCTCAGCTGAGAGAGCGTGAGGAGGCCGAGATCAGCCTCAAAGAGTCCTTCTGCACCAAAACCCTGGAGCTGGAGCGCTGCGAGGCCGAGCTGCAGACCATGCTGGCCGAGGTACCAACACTGACTCTAAAAGCATCACTGCAACACAGAAAGTAGGTCAGATGAGCATTTGCAGTGGGAATTAAAAGTGATGATGTAGACATCATAAAAAAATGTAAAACATCTGTACATTATGATGTTCTCACTGCAGTTCAGTCTCATTCAGTACTGTATTACATGTACATTTAGTCATTTAGCAGATGCTTTTATACAAAATGACTTACAAATGAGGACAATAGAGGCAATGATATGCAAGTGCTATAACAAGCCTCAGTTAGCCTAACACAGTACAAGTAGCAAGGTTTTTTTTTTTTTTATATATAATAAATAAAAAGAAAACAGAATATAAAAAGAATAGATAATCTATATAGGTTATATATATATATATATATATATATATATATATATATATAAATATATAAATATAAAATAAAAGTAACTTTCCCCAACAATGGTCATAATGATATTTAATTACAAAATTGTGCAGCCCTACAAACAAGCACAGCAAACCTGGAACTTATTTTTTGGCATAACATTTTAAATAACAATGGCTATTTTTATAAGAAACATTGCAATTGGATATTTTCCCCAAATTGTGAGCTAGATGTGTCTAGATATGAGACACTGGATCACAAAAAAGTAATTTTAGATTTATGCATCATCTGAAAGCTGAATAAATAATATTTCCATCCATTGATGTATGGTTTGTTATGATGGGACAATATTTGGCTGAGATACAACTATTTGAAAATCTGGAATCTGAGGGAGCAAAAAAATCTAAATATTGAGAAAATCTCCTTTAAAGTTGTTCAAATGAAGTTCTTAGCAATGCATATTACTAATCAAAAAATAGGTTTTAATAGATTTTTGGTAGGAAATATACAAAATATCTTCGTGGAACATGATCTTTACTTAATATCCTAATGATTTTTGTCAAAAGAAAAATGGATAATTTTGATCCATACAATGTATTGTTGGCTATTGCTACAAATATACCTGTGCTACTGATGACTGCTTTTGTGGTCCTTCCCTCTCTGTGTCTGTAGGTGACAGTGCTACGAGACAAGCTGAGTGCGTTTGAGACGGAGGTGGCGCGGCTGAAGAAGGCCCTCAGTGAACTCAGCAGCAGCTCCAGTCGTGCCAGTGAGCCCAACCTGACCGATGTGGGTCAGCTGGTGGCTTCCCGCAGCCGAGAGCGTCTTCTGTCCCCTCCGGAGACGCCCACGTCCCTCCCCGCGCTCCCGGCGCCTGACCCGCTACTCTCGCTGCAGAGCGACGACTCCAAGGCGCAGCGGCAGGATTCGGGCGACATGCGGCATCAGCTGGAGCGACTGCAGGGCGAGCTGCGTCTGGAGCGGCAGCAGCGAGAGCGGCAGGCGCTCACCTTCGCTCAGGAGCGCCAGACCTGGCAGGACGAGAAGGAGCGAGTGCTAAAGTACCAGGCGCAGCTGCAGCTCAGCTACGTGGAGATGCTGCAGAAGAACCAGGCTCTGGAGGAGCGTGTGGACAAGCTGGGAGCCCAGATCGTCATGCCATCGCCCGCCTCGCCTCCGCCGCTTCCAGATCCCCCCGTGTCTGTCTCCATATCGCTCACCTCTCCCACCCCGCCGGCGGAGGAGAAGAAACTGCCAGAGATGCACCAGCTGGCTCCGCTGTGGCCCGTGCCGACCCGACTGGAGAGGATCGAGTCGACGGAGATCTAATGCATCCCTGATTATAACTGCATTCAGTACAATCCAAAAACTGAACCGCTTCCGAGGACTGTCCAAGGATGCCCTGCTTGTCTGGGGCAGGTGTGTGGGTTGAGGGCAGGTTCGTTGGGTAGTTACGAGAGCGTGTGTGGCCTTATCAGGAGGAGGTCAGTCGCCAAGCAGAAAACACTCAGGGGTTTAAGGGGATTATTCACGGACTGTTTAAGCTTTGTGTTTTTACAGGCGAGGGTTTAGGCGATTAAGAAGTCATCATCTTTCCTAGATGCGCTGAGGAATATCCTTACGATCACAGCATCTTCTGTACTCTGCAGCCTTCAAACAATCAATATTAGAGTTATCAGGCTAAAACTGCAGGGAGTTTCTCTTAAAGTGAAGATCTCGCATGGCGCTCAGACGTAACGTGCCATCACGTTTAGGACCAAATCTTAGTGCCAGTCTCGAGAGTGTTTATGTCGATGTTCGTCGGGCCGCAGAAACATACTCTACGCAAGTACACAGACGTGCAGGACAAATGAAACAGATTATTCAGAAGATTTGATGCTTTTGAAAGAAGTCTCTGTTGCTCAGCAAG
The DNA here is from genome assembly GCF_936440315.1 of Barbus barbus. Lineage (NCBI taxonomy): Eukaryota > Metazoa > Chordata > Actinopteri > Cypriniformes > Cyprinidae > Barbus > Barbus barbus. Next base: position 1,173,442 of record NC_136733.1, read on the forward strand.
GCTGCATTTATTTGATCAAAAATACAGTAAAAAATTATAAATATTATTACAATTTAAAATAGCTGTTTTCTATGTGAATATGTGTTAAACTGTAATGTATTTCTGTGATCAAAGCTGTATTTTCAGCATCATTACTCCAGTCTTCAGTGTCTCATGATCTTCAGAAATCATTCTATACTTACAAAAAAAGTAAAACATGAATGTTTTTGAATTATGACAACTTGTAGCAAAATTACATTCACCAATAAATTACATTAAGTTAGATGAACGTAATAATTTGTAGCATAAACACAATTTTTTAATTGATTACTCAAAAATATTTTGTTACAATTAATTTCAACATATCTACTGTCTATATCTAAATCTTATCTCTTATTTTTTAAGAAAGGTCAGCTGATGCAGACGTTTCAGTTTAAATTACATGCAATATTAAATATTTTAAATTGCATGCTGTATTCAGCTATGTAATCAGAATAAAACAGATCAATTAACACAGAAATTTTTAATTAAAATTTAAATTGCACTCAATATTAATGATTTAATAAAAATGTAAAAAAATCAATTAATGCAGAAATTTCTGTTTAAATTACACTCAGTATTAATGATGAAATCAAATGATACAGAATATTAAGTTTGTTGTAGAAATAGAAATTAAAGCAATTTCAAGTACAATCAATATTAAGTTAATCTAATGATCCAGATTATTATGTCAACAGTTTTAATTAAATTTTTTAGGATTCACAGATGTATAGAAAGTTCATTATAAAAGACATTATAAATGTATTTACTGTCACTTTTGATCAATTTAATGCATCCTTGATGAATAAAAGTATTAAATCTTGCTGACCCTGAGCTTTTGAATGACTCAGAATGCATTGTTGCGATGCATAATGAATTGCTCTTCTCAGAATACAGTGAAATGCGTTTGTGTTTGCATCCGCGTGCTCAAATAGAGTATGTTTGGAGGCCGAGGCCTGGTGCGGGATAGAGGAGCGCTCAACCCTCCTGCTCTATTGCCCAAAGCAGCGGCGGAGGACGTGTATTCATTTCAACTCAGAACGTACTGTATCACCTGAATGTTGTTTTTGCCCTTTTCTATGTTTTGAGCAATGTAGAGTAAACTAGAACGAGAGATTGAGATTAAAAAACAAGTCAATATGTTAGTGCACTTGACGCTTCGGTCTCAGACCATCCTGCTTTTAAACTGAGGACTCGGTTGTTGTGAACAACAGCTACTGAATGAGGTTTGGTTGATGAAGCTGCTAGACTGACGGACAGCGGCTGAGCCAAAACTGTGCAGAGGGCGACGGGTCGATCTCCATTATATTTGAATATGACTTTACATTCTTCCAAAAAGAGCATATAACATGTCAATGTATACAAAGTATCATTTAGAATATTTGACTTTAAAAATGTCATATGCAGTAGACTGAAGTGATGATTTAAATGTTGAAGTGCACAGAAATCAGGTGGAATATTGGACGGGTTTGTGAAGAATGAAATGTGTGGTTTGTGTGTGAAGACTGAGCTTGTCATACGACTCGTACTGTTTCTGCAGTGTGTATATTCTGTGTCGTATGCAACAGAGCACGCTCTGCACGATACTGTTTCTCACAATGCAAAGTGTATGGATTGACTTTGCATTAACAGTGTGATGAATGAATGGGAAATTTGGTCAGAATGCAAAATCACTTTATCTCAATTCTTGCCTTTTTGAGTTTAAATCTTGCAAATCTGACTTATGTCCTTGCAATTCTGAGAAAATGAAGAGTTACAAGATATAAAGTCAGAATTATGAGATATAAAGTCATTGCAAGATGTAAATTCCCAATTGCGAGAGAAAACTTTAATTTTGAGATATAAACTTGCAATTTGCAAAAGAAGGGTTATTGCAACTTTTTATCTATTTATATCAATTTTGACTTTCCTTGCTATTATTTTCTCAAAGTTGCAATACGTGAAGTCAGAATTTTGAGATATCAATTGAAACAATACTGACTTTTTTCAGAATTGAGAGTTATGACTGAATTGTGAGATATAAAGTCATTAATGTGAGACGAAATGTCAAAATTGCGAAATATAAACTTGCAATTTGTGAGAATCGTGAAATATAAAGTCATTATTGTGAGATATAAACAAAAAAATGTGATATATAAAATCGCAATACACATTTTTATTTGCAATTCTAGCTATTTTTACATTTTATCTTATAATTCTGACATTTTTCTCGCTCAGAATTGATATAAATTAAAAATGGCGAGATAGAAACTCGCAACGGGAGAAAAAAGTGAGATAGAAACTCATAATTAGCAATGACTAAAAAGGTAACAATGACTTTTTATCTTACAATTCTGACTGCGTTTATATCTTGCAATCAGACTTTTTTCTTACAATTCAGAAAAAATTAAGAATTGCCAGATATAAAGTCATTATTGCGAGACATAAACATAAAATATATAAACGCATACTTCTCGCAATTACAAGTTTGTATTTACATGCATTTAAAAAAAAAATCAGAATTACCTTTTTTATTTTTTTATTCTGTTGCAGAATTAAGCGTGCATAGAAAGCACTGTATATTGCTTTTTTTTTTAATGGCACGTCATTTAAAAAAAAAAATCAGAATTACCTTTTTTATTTTTTTATTCTGTTGCAGAATTAAGCGTGCATAGAAAGCACTGTATATTGTTTTTTTTTTTAATGGCACGTGAAACAAAACAGAGCGTGCAATTCAGCGTCTCTTGAATAAAAATGGCTATGTTGCATTTTTAATACAAACTTGTTTAATCAAATGAAGAAGGGCTGTATGATGGTGGTTCTGTCATCACACTGGAAACAGAAGGTCAAGCGTGCAGTATGTAGTATGCAGTGTGCTCTCTTGTATAGAAACAGCACAAGTCGTATACTCGTATGCTTTTTTCAGCACACGGCCAGATAACAAATGCACTACAGGCTCTGACGAGGGAGTGGGAGCATTTTACAGAACACCTTTTGTCACAAAGTTATTCCATTGAAGCAAAATCGATGACTTTCACTGATATTTCTTTAACGCAGTCACATCGCAGCACTAACAAGCCAGAGTCCCTCTCTTTTGCATAGGAAACGGATCTCGGAAACAAGCACAAACAAGCGATTCATTTCCCCTGACGCGGAGAGCTCTGGTCCCAACGCTCGTGCCTCTTCTTTTCTATCATGCCATATTTGAGATAATCATTGCAGCTTTATGACACTAGGTGTTAGGAGAGAAAGCTTTAGACCTCTGCTGTCTTTGGCACATTTGCTGCTATGTGCTTCTGTTGTGTCCTGCTGTGTTTGGTAGAGACAAAGGCAGTCGACTGCATGTAAATATCACTGTTCCTTATGTGTACAGAACTATTCTATCCAAATATACCGAGCTAATGCGTGTGAATACTTTTGTCAAGTAATGAGACTGACATGTCAGCTTTTATTTTTCAAAACTATTAATATAGGAATATAATATACATATATGACTCTTCGATCGGCTATATTACGGTAAAGTCCTTCCCTTTCTCCATCAGTTATGCAAAGGGTTTTGGAAACATTTCATTTTTTTTCGTTCTTTTTCCAGAATTTGCTTGAGAAAAGCATATCTTAGCAAATATTAATTTAAATAATAAAGATGTGAATAAGAAATTGGTCTCTTCGTGATTTTCTTTTTAAATAAAAAGGTTGAGTTCACGTACAATTATTAAATTACAAACACATTTCATTTCTTAACTCCTAACGAGTAAATAAAGCTATGGCAGAAATTGTTCATTTAAATAATTAATTGCTTACATTTTTGTCCTGTTTGTGTTTAAATTTTACATCTGTTCCTTATATTTTATTCATGGGGTTACTGTTAATACAAAAAAAATCATATATATAATTATTAATTTGTGTTGTATTGCACACTGTATTAATGTAAGTTTATATGTAATTGTGCTGTACAATTACTGTTAATGTTGTAAAATCATGCATTAATATATTTTATAGTTAATTTATATAGCATTGATATTAATCATAATATAGCCTATATATTAATATAATACATTAATATCGTAGTAAACGTCCGTTGTCATTGTAAATATAAACTGTAATGAATAAAACACACAATGTACAATCTCATCACGAGCGTGACAAAAATGCAAGCAGTTAATAATATTAATAATAATAATTTGATCATGGTGCAGTAGCTGTGCGCGTGTTTGTCTCCTGCGAGCCTCCGTAGCGCGTGACCGCTGCACTCCACTACATACACGTGTGCATTCAGCACAGAAATGAGTGCTTTTACATAAATACTTGATTTGAAGAGGAGAGCTGGAGGTACGTGCATCATTTCCTCAATATGTTGTTTCAGTTTATTATTTTACACGGGAATGTGGCTGCTGCTGCTGCTGTTAAGGGCGTGCGGTATTTCATGTTTGATGAAAGACGTTTCGCCACACGGAAATAACGCATTAAAATAAATATCACTTTTAATTTTTTTGTTTTTTAAACGCACATGTAAAAAGCCTTTTTTGTCGGCGGAAATGAATGTGAAATTCAGTTGTTACAACTAGATTAAATTCTTGTTTAACGAAGCGAAATAGCGAATCTGTTGTTTGCTTTATGAAATGACTCGGGAATCTGCTCATATTGAGCGTAAGATGGTCTGTTTATGGTCTCTTCTGTGTCAGTCAGTTGAAAGTACAGAATCACAAATGTAGTAGATGAAATAGATTGTTCCGAAGTTAATATGTATTTTTTATTTGTGATATATAATGTCCTGCCTGCTGTTTTCCATTCACTAATAATTTGCTATCAAACTATCAAAAAAAGGCCTACTCAGGATAAATGGACTATTATTTCATAAATTTTAAGTCTTTGTAAAAGCATGCACAGACCCAAATTATATTATTTATTTCACTTATTGCGATATTTATTATACAAGATTTAGTCATGCACATTATTATTAAAAAAATAATAATCATACACCCTCTCTTTAACTTAAAACATTATATATTCATCACATAGGGAAGAAAATAGGGAATGATGGCAATTTTTGTTTCATGGCGTCTTCATAATCCGGTTTGACATCAGTGAAGTGTGAACAGCTATAGACAGTATTTGTATATATACATTTAATTTGCTATCAAGCTGACTATTCTTGAGACGTGAGAGCCAATGATGATATAATGTCAAAACTCAGGAGATACATCTAAAGGAATTGATTTAAATGGATAAGTTTTGCAGATTTAACTGAAATATTTCAGATTTTCTAGAAATGTTGCATAACAATAATTCAGCCAGATTTTTTTTTTTGGTTCAGAAGAACATTAAAAGTAGGAAAAGTGAGCATTAATGATTTAACGCCCCATAACTGACCATTTCTTTTCAAGTTGCTCAAATTTCAAACACTGATGGTCTTCTAATTAAAAACAATAATCTCTTTTATGATCCTTTCCAGTGCCTGCTGTTGATGTCTGCGGCGGTGCTGTTTCATCTTGTGGCAAAGCGCCGTCTTTATGCGCACATTCAGTGCGTTTCCATCTTTAGATCCCAACGTTTATCATCAAACGTGGAAAATGGAAAGCAAAAGAGAGAAGAAGAAACAGAAAACACGCTGGTATACAAGCCCTCGGCCTGCTACCAGAGACCGGCGGTACGTTCCTCTACTGTGGGCCGCTCAGAAACTGAAGAAGAATTGTTCTGTAATCTCCCTTTAAACCCTGCGTTCCGTCAACAGCGTAGCCCGTACAGTATTAGCGCCTCACGATGGCTCTCCAGTACCAAGAACACGCTGTTAAACACCGCTTCAAACCCAGGAGCCGTTTCGACCCCAAACGCCACCAAAGAGCCAAGCATCAACAGCGACCCACGAGCCTTTCAGAGATGTCGGCCTGAATACCGCAACATGACCCATGACCCATCCCAACGCTCATCAACGGTAGACCTCAGTGAGGCCTTGTTAGTTCTTCATAAAATCACTGTACAAAAAGACAACATGGAACCTTCAGAAATAACTAATTTCTTGTCCAAACTTGCTCAGATTCCCAAAGAACAGACCGCGGTCGTAAGGGGTGACAAGCGATTCAACACGCTCCTGCGATACAGCGTGGAGATCCTGCAAAACTTCACAACGCCGCAGTTATTGGATGCACTGAGGGCCTTCGTGAACTTAGGCTTGCCTCAATCCAGTAGTATTCTGGGATTGTACGAAACCGAGTTCTGTCGGCGAGCGAGCGAGATGGAGCTTCACCAGTTGCTGCTCGCTGCCGACTTGTGGCGATGCCTCGGTCGAGGTGTTCCTAAGTACCTCGAGAGGCTCTTCGACAACATGAGCCGAAACTTCAACCAGATGGGTGTTCCAGAGTTGGTTCAACTCTTGTACATAATCGGAGAAGGCAGGAGATGTCCGGATACCCTCGTTCAACCCCTTGAGTCATTACTTATGCGTCATTTGAGCCAGTTGAAGCCTGAAGAGCTGGGTGCTGTTTGCTTAGGCCTCTTCAAATCACAACGCTCTCTGTCCGAGAGAGCCACGCGCCGGCTTATGGACAGGGCGCTTGTTGTAGTCGAGGATATGAGTGATTTTGGCATCGTTAATGTAATGAAGCTTATGCGATTTAGCTATTTAGACCATCTCCCATGGTTGGAGGCTATGGGATCGGAGGTTCCTCGACGTGCCCCGCAAATGGAGGTTCAAGGTCTTATGCATATCGTCTTGGCTTGCTCCGCTCTGCACTATCGGGATGATCGCATTCTCTTGGCTGTGGCCGAACGATTACCCAACGTGGTCAGTCGATGCCGGAGTAAAGATGCTGCAAAGATGCTGTGGGCCTTTGGGACTTTAGGAGTCCTTCCCAAACAATGTCCCAACCTTTATCCGTGTCTCACTGCGATCTTACGAGAACGCCAAGCCGAGTTCCAGCGATACCCTGAACATCTGTTGACAGCTCTGCTCGGACTTGCTTTTGCCGGTGTATTCCCCGAAGATCTGCTCAGTCTGGCTTTAAGCACAGAGTTTGTCAACAAGGCTTGTAATTCCAAAGAGCTTGAGCTGAAGAAAGACTTATTCACCTTAGATGGAACTGTAGGCTTGGAGTTACCCAAGTCAACAGTCCCAAGGCTTAGTCTTGCAATTCGGGAAGAAGTGACCAAGCTACTGTGGGATTTCGCTCAATCGGATATCTGCCAGAAGCCTGAGGTGCTCGAGGCTGAAGATGTGTTGAGGAATCTTCTTGGTGGAGAGATGTTTGTGCGCAAACGCATGATTCTTCCACACTTGCGCTCGATTGATCTGGAAGTGCATTTAGACCGAAATGACCAGCCTGTTCCTGTATCCTCCGGACCTTGCCAGCAAAATCTCGCCTCTCAAAACTCGGATGCAAGGCTCTCTGGAGTTACCATAACTGACGACCTACTAGCTCAACTAACTAACACCCGAAAGACTCCAGTGCACCCATCTAATCAGTTCTTCCAAAAGCCAGAGATTCACACCGTCGAACCAGTCCACGAAAGAGAAAGTATTTTCAATGTGGGTATTGACTTGACAGACGATCTGCTGATGGCGCCGACCAAATTTCGAAAGCATTCGTCTCACCTGCATGATTCTAAACCATCGATTCAGAGACTTGCTGTTCAAGTGACACATAGGAATCACTATTGCTACAGGACTAAGCAGCTGCTTGGATTGCATGCACTAAAGAGGAGACAGCTAGCACTGGCCGGATACAGAGTCGTAGAGTTGCCTCATTGGGAATGGTTTCCCTTGCTGCGGCGCTCTTATGCCGAGAAACTGGCCTATCTGCACTGCAAGATATTCAGCTTTTCTGACTCCAAAAAATAGACGGATTGATTTCTCTACATATACAAACTACCCGGTGTCGCTCAACATACGGCTAACATTTCTGTTTCATACGATTATGTGATTGTGTTGTTGTTGATTATTTAATAATAATCTGTATTGTATTTTTATGAATCAATGTTTGTTTTTATTTTTATTCAAGAAGAAATAAATTGTTTAACCAGTATTTCGAGCCTCTTGAAAATCGAGTGTGGGTCAAATTGACCCAACACATGGCTTGTGCTATATAGTCAGTGTTACACAAAACACACAAATTCTCAGTATTTCATAATCTCAAGCACTGGCTGAATTGCTTTTTTATTTTTAAAATGGTTAGTACATAATAAAATTCAGAAAAAAATAGGGCTGTGCTCCTCGCTGATATATGTATCGAAATGGATGCTTATTGATACAGCAGCAAGTGCCATGACGCAGGTTTGAAAAAAAGACCATTTTAAGTTTAAATGTTAAAGACATTTTTTGCACCTCTCAATTACTCTGGAATGATATTATTATTGTTGTTATTTAGTTTACAGAGTATAGTGGTTTTGCTGTTGTAAACACTACTGTTGTTGTTGTAGAAAAAAATATTCCTGTCTTATTTAAAATAGAATTCTATTCTAATCCTCTTCTGAATTTATTCATTTTTTGAATGATGATTATAAAAACAGGATTGATAAGTATAATTCGGAGGACGAGAAAATCAGTATAAGCCTGTTTATTTTTAAGGCACTCTACGTTTTTAAAATAAATACTGTAATAATAATAGTTCAAAGTATGAATAGTTTTTAGTCAGATAACATGAAAAAAGATAAGACCCCTCGACGTGCTTGAAATTTGTCCCAATTAAACAGCAAGAATGAAAGAGAACAAGCACCTTTGTTTTTATTGTTGTGTGTAGAACTACGTTAGCTGCATTTTTAATATTTAATATTAATTTTAATCAAATGTAAATTCGTCCCTCGTACTTTATTCGAGCTCGAGCAGGTGTTTTCACATAGAGGTTTCTAGATTTAAATCTAGATTTAAATTAAAAGAGACATGACCTGACGTTTTATTCGTATCCAAAATGAGGAGATGTGAATATCAGGAGAGCTGAACACTTTCGTGCAGTGCATTGAAGCCAGAGGACGCTCTCAGAAGCTTTTGACGTGCAGGAAATCCCTAATATGGACAAACTCACACACTATCTGCAGCTGAGCTGAATAAAGTCGTGACGTATTGTCAAGTATGGTGACCCATACTCGAAATTGGTGCTCTGCGTTTAACCCATCCAAGTATACACACACACACACACACACACACACACGACTCTCTAACCATTAGGCCACGACTTTCCCAGTAAAAAGCAGAAACGGTTTTACTGATGAAAGGTGAAGACAATAAACACATGATTGCGAAAATATACGGTTTAAGTGTGTTTTTCAAATTATCTTTGGGTAATAAATAAACAATATGAAAAATGCAGTACTGATTGACATATCATTTAGTATATAAAATATATTTCCTGAATTATTCTGTGATAAAAATGGGAAAAGGGTGTTCCTTATAAACCAATCATTAAATTGTCATTAGGAAAACACTGAACAAAAATATTGTAGCCCCTTGCCGTGCTTCCACAGGCTACACACAGCAATATAAACAACAAACTTTTGTTTCTCTTTACTATTGAACTTCCTCTTCCTTCTGTTGATTTCTCAGTGCAGTCTATTGTGAAAAAAGCATGTCTTTTTCCATGGTCTCACCATTGTACCGTGAGGTTATGTAGGCTTATATTCACTATGTGTCATGTTTTTGTGCAGATATTTTTTACTAATATCTATTCTGAAGCATCTGAAGGATAGTGCCTGATCAGGTAAGTGTACTAATATAACTTCAGCACCGCAACTTTCTTTTGTAATGAAGAAATGTTACTCTTTTGCTTTTGTGACCTTGAATAAGACACTTTTTCCCCACGTTTCTCTGCTGGGATTGTCCATGTATTTTATCGTACAAATAAATAAAATAAAAAATAACATTTAAAAAAATCCAGATTCAAATAATATTTTACAAGACACCAATGTTTGAATATCATAATTATATCCAATGGGATGACATGATGTATAGGATCACCTAACCTGTAATACATTAGCACTGTTGGTAAATGAAAATATATCACTCAAGCATGCATAAAAATGCTAAATCAATTGAGAAATTTCAACAAAAAAATGGAAACAATAATATGTCAGAATAACTATTTTGTATTACATCAAATGTCATAACTAGATTCAGAAGTGTTCCTTATTGTGGCATCAACATGAAAGCCAATCATTTGTTGTTTGCACACAGACAGGTTTGCTTATGCTCTGCTTATGAGTCACCAAACCACAACAATATCCCTGTGAATGTGCCATATCTACATGCATGCATTTGGTGCACATACACCCATCTGAGTCTCTTTTGACCCTCAATAGTTACTCATTTGTTTTGTATCAGTTAAATAAACTGTTACCTTAATATCATCGTGATGTTGCCATAAACATGTATTTATAATGACACAAAATTGTATAATTTATTTATTTACTTGGAAATAAGACATGTAAAAATCAGGATAATCTACAGACAATTTCTTATATAACACACACACAATATATAATTTTCCTCCCCATATATTCATAACATCTGCTTCTATTCTCAAATAGAAGAGTCAAATATTTAATGTGTAAGTATATGTAAGTAAAAACGCATGAAATATCTAAACCTGTGAAGAATGAGCGTTTTATCATATATTTCAGTAAAATATTCTGATTTCTTGGCCTGGTTCAAAAGCAGCAGCGTTCAGCGCCCCGCCCCCTTCCAGGCTGACACTGACGCGAACCAATCAAATCCTTACAGTTCGCCTCATCTGATGACGTTTCCGCCACCAGTACATGTGCAAATCAGCATCAGCCAGCGTGCAACGCTCAGCCAATCAGCGCCTTCCAACGAGCTGCTCTCCGACCAATGGCGAGGCTCCACGACGGGGAAGCGCTGACGGCTTATATACAGGCGAGCGCAGCGCCATGAGTTACAGACGAGACTCAGAGGAGAGAGACGGACACGTGCTTGACATTAGAGCGCTTTACTACAGTTATCAGGTAACAATTAGATCTCATTTAATTATATAACCAGCTGTAAAGATCAAATTAACCAGAGAAAGCTAACTGACTGGATAGATAGTCTTGAGAAACGGTTAGATTAGACATTTTTATTTGTGAATATACATTTAAAACAAGTCTTTGTAAATAATTATGAATGCGTCTTGTTTGCTGCTTGTAATGTTCATTCATTCGATAGTAACCGGTAAATCAATGTTTTTATCTTAAGTAAATGTGATTTAAATGAATAAGGACGTTTGGATGTACATCATATCACAATATTAATATGTTGAGGTAATAGTAAAAGTGAGTATTTGATGATCAGGGAATCAGTGCCAAGAGCTGGAGACTAGTTACTCTTGACTAGTACACAATCTAGTTTAGTTGATGACTACTTCATATTTTTTGGGGACACATGGTGTCTATTGTTTGCATTGCTGCTTGGCCTTCAGTAAATATGCATTTAGTTTTTTTCACGTTTCTGATATTTTAACTACTGAATATGCGTTTGCAGCTGAACTCAATGCAGCCATTCATGGATTTTTTTTTTTTGGCTAAATTATCTAAAAGAAAATTTACATGAAAATGCATTGCTTGATTTATAGTGCTTATATAAGTTATCCAGCCAGTGAGTGACGTGTGCTTCATTATGTACCTGCCCTGACCTGTGACCTTTATTTCTGAAGTACTCTTTACAGAAATTAGTGGAGATTTGACAGAATATCAGCATCAAAATGCGATTGGTTTGCCTGTTTCTGCTGGTGGCCGGCAGTGTGTTTGCCGAAGAGGATGACAAGAAGGAAAGTGTTGGGACGGTGGTTGGAATAGACCTCGGGACGACCTACTCCTGGTGAGAACGAGTTTGGATTTATATACCAGGGTCACAGTCATTAAAATAGATTTTCAAGTACAGTTTCTTTATTTAATAGTACTTGTTTTTATATGGTATTAAAGTGTTTTATTTTTTGTCCCAGTGTTGGAGTGTTCAAGAACGGCCGTGTGGAGATCATCGCTAATGACCAGGGAAACCGCATCACTCCATCATACGTGGCCTTCACCACCGAAGGTGAGCGTCTCATCGGAGATGCTGCGAAGAACCAGCTGACCTCCAACCCAGAGAACACCGTCTTTGACGCCAAGAGGTTGATCGGCCGCACATGGGGCGACTCGGCTGTGCAGCAGGACATTAAATACTTTCCCTTTAAGGTAAACGCGTCTGCCAGCTTGTGTTTGAGCTATACGTCCCTTTGACTTTAATGTGAACACTAAACACCTGCTGCGTCTCTTCCAGGTTCTTGAGAAGAAGAACAAGCCTCACATCCAGCTGGACATCGGATCAGGTCAGATGAAGACTTTCGCCCCTGAGGAAATCTCTGCTATGGTTCTGACTAAAATGAAGGAGACTGCAGAGGCTTACTTGGGAAAGAAGGTAAAGATTTGACACCAACACCAAGAAAACATGTAATCTCAGTTGCACTGCAGTAAAACTCAACACCTGATCTGTTTCTGCTCTTCTAAAGGTCACGCATGCAGTGGTCACTGTGCCCGCTTATTTCAATGATGCCCAGCGCCAGGCCACCAAAGATGCAGGAACCATCGCCGGTCTCAACGTCATGAGGATCATCAATGAGCCGTAAGTACTGTTACTTCTGCTTTGCTGCATAACAGGTCGCTTTCTTGAAGGTATCTTGTATAAATCCACATCAGAGTTACTTTAATATCCTAACTTTTATTAATTTCAGAGATTTTCTTTACCAGCTTTAGGTTTTAAATTTTATTTTTCTAATGTTTGTTATTTTTAAATATGACTAGTTTATTAATTTTGAATGTTTGTTATTTCAGTTAAATTACAATAGTTGCTTCAGGTTTTTATGTATTTTTATATTTCGGTTAACATCTAAATTTAATGACATTTATTTTAATGTTTAAGTATTATCTTAAAATGAACATTAACTGAAATAAAATGTAATCCATTTAGTTAACTAACCCTAATGATCTTGTTGCTCTCCACAGAACCGCCGCTGCCATCGCTTACGGTCTGGACAAGAAGGACGGTGAGAAGAACATCCTGGTGTTTGATCTCGGCGGCGGCACCTTCGACGTTTCCCTGCTGACCATCGATAACGGCGTCTTCGAGGTGGTGGCCACTAATGGAGACACTCACCTCGGCGGGGAAGACTTCGATCAGCGCGTCATGGAGCACTTCATCAAGCTCTACAAGAAGAAGACTGGAAAGGACGTGCGCAAGGACAACCGTGCCGTGCAGAAGCTGCGTCGTGAGGTGGAGAAGGCCAAGAGAGCGCTGTCTGCCCAGCATCAGGCCCGCATCGAGATCGAGTCCTTCTTCGAGGGTGAAGACTTCTCCGAGACGCTGACCCGTGCCAAGTTTGAGGAGCTCAACATGGTAAGAGAAGCTCTGCATTACCAACTAAACTAGAACTACAGTTTAGTAATGATATTATAGCTTTTTTTTTATTTTTATAAATGCATGGAAAACAACCAATGTTTTGTTTCTCCTCACAGGACTTGTTCCGCTCCACCATGAAACCAGTGCAGAAGGTTCTGGAAGACTCTGACCTGAAGAAGTCTGAGATCGACGAGATCGTCCTGGTCGGCGGCTCCACTCGTATTCCCAAGATCCAGCAGCTGGTGAAGGAGTTGTTCAACGGCAAGGAGCCGTCCAGAGGAATCAACCCTGATGAGGCCGTGGCTTACGGAGCCGCCGTCCAGGCCGGAGTCCTTTCAGGAGAAGAGGACACTGGTGAGTCTGTCTGCAGCCTTTAATGATGGACACATCTAGGGCTGGGCTGTATAATCACACCAAGTCTCTTGTGTGAGGGTTACTGACTGAAGTGTGTTGAACAGGTGACCTGGTGCTTCTGGACGTTTGCCCTTTGACCTTGGGCATTGAGACGGTTGGAGGAGTGATGACCAAACTCATTCCCAGGAACACAGTCGTGCCCACCAAGAAATCCCAGATCTTCTCTACTGCTTCAGACAACCAGCCAACCGTGACCATCAAAGTTTATGAAGGTGAGCAAACCTTTTCAGCACATCGACTCCATTTACTTCATCTTTCTGAATTTCACCAGTTTTATTCCGTTCATTCATATGAAGAGTCTGAATGTTTTGGGTTTAGATTTGAAGAGTTAATTTTATTCAGGTGGTTGATATGAAAGATTTGAGTTTTTGTTATCTTTTCATATTTTGGTCATTTTAAGCCATTGTAAGGCAAATATTTAGATTTTCCATTTAATTCAAACTGTATCATTAGATTTAAATGTAAACTTTTTATCAGTTTAAATTTTAAAAGACTTGAAGGTGTGAAAGTAGCAAAATACAAAACAAATGAAGCTTTTTCACTAAGGTTAAATGATTAAGAATAAAAGTTAAATAACATGCATTTATTTCATTTTTAATTCAAGATGGGTTTTTTTTTTTTTTTTTCAATCCCATTTTGCTACATTTTAAACCCTTTTTTTATTTTTCACTCCTTTTTAATCTTCATCTTTCCAGGCGAGCGTCCGCTGACTAAAGATAACCACCTCCTGGGCACCTTTGACCTGACCGGCATCCCTCCGGCTCCCCGCGGCGTCCCTCAGATCGAGGTCACTTTTGAGATCGACGTCAACGGCATCCTGCGAGTCACCGCCGAGGACAAGGGCACAGGCAACAAGAACAAGATCACCATCACCAACGACCAGAACCGACTGACCCCCGAGGACATTGAGCGCATGGTGAACGAGGCCGAACGCTTCGCCGATGAGGACAAGAAGCTGAAGGAGCGCATCGACGCCCGCAACGAGCTGGAGAGCTACGCCTATTCTCTGAAGAACCAGATCGGGGACAAAGAGAAGCTGGGCGGCAAGCTGTCATCCGATGACAAGGAGGCCATCGAGAAGGCCGTCGAGGAGAAGATCGAGTGGCTGGAGTCTCACCAGGACTCAGAGCTCGAGGACTTCCAGGCCAAGAAGAAGGAGCTTGAGGAAATTGTGCAGCCTATCGTAAGCAAGCTGTATGGCAGCGCGGGCGGCCCGCCACCAGAGGAGGGGGGCGAAGATCAGGCTGACAGGGATGAGTTGTAGATCGTCTGGACTTTGTTTTCAGTTGCGTTGACACCCTCGCCTCTCTAGGTGTACATATTGAACACGACGGACATTTTTGTACAAGATGGGCGAACGTGAAGCGTCCAATCTCTTTGGGAAAGACTTATGAGAAGCAGTAGAGTTGCGTTTGTTGTCTTATTTTCTCTTCACTCCGGTGGAGATTTTGTCAGCCTGGTTTGAGGCTCGATGCTGCTGTTCTTAGGCAGTTCTGTGGTGCGATGAGCAAAAGAGGAGGGTGCTCCGGGTCAGGGGTTACTGGATAAATGTCATGTCACATGCTCAAGTTATTTATTGAAATCTGGCAACTGTAGAACACACTTCTACCACAATTGCAAAATAAAGGTTTGATACAAAATGAGCACGGTTGTTTGTCTTTATTTTAAATATCGCTGTCTAAAATGAGTTGATTTTGTTCCCTGGAAATGTTAACAATATTAAACTTTATTTTCTTTACAGTTTAGTTCAGGGGTGCCCAAACTCTGTCCTGGAGGGCCGGTGTCCTGCAGAGTTTAGCTCCAACCCTAATTATACACACCTGAAGCAGCTAATCAAGCTCTTACTAGGCGTACTAGAAGCTTCCAGCAGGTGTGTTGGAGCTAAACTCTGCAGGACACCGGCTCTCCGGGACTGAGTTTGGGTGCCCCAGGTTTAGTTTAAGTGATTACTTAAACTGAAAAATTAACAGGAAAAAAAAAAGTAATCTGACAAATGCGTGTAAAAATTCCACCTGCAGTCCCCCTGACCTTAAACACATTTGCATGTTTACTATGGTTATCTGTTGATTTATGGTCACATGACGTAGCTACAAATAAATTATATATCTGATGTTCTTTTAGTGTTTTATGTTGGCTTTTATTTTTACAATTAATCTTACAGCTAATTTAATTAGTATTTGGGTGAATGATATGGTGCTTTTTTTTTTTTTTTAAACCAATTTATTTAAACATTAAAACTATGACTAAAGACTTTAATTTGAAATAAAACTGAAATAAGTTTGGTTGATGGTTTTGAGGGTTATTAGGGCCCAAGCCAGTAAAGGCCCTCTTGTTTTCCTAAGGATTTTTTTTTTTTTCGACTATCCGGGCACTTTTGGGGGCCTTAACGTGCCCAAATACTCTTGAAAATTGTCACACATGTTGGAATCCGTGGCCATTAGGACACCACAGAGGCTGAGACCCGGGCGCAGGGGCTCTACAGCGCCCCCTGGAACCAACTGGCTCCAGGAAGTGTGTCGTTTTCAAAATGCTTTGAATTCAGCATCTTATTTTTTACTCGATTTGCTTCAAACTTCATCAGAATATTGTCAAAACACGGCCGATGTAAAACTGCGAAGGGAATATTGATATCTAAAATTATGTTGCCATGGCAACTTGTCAAACTTGAAAATTCCTTTCTGGTGATTTTGAGGCAGATAACATGTTTAGAATGTCATGAAACTCAACACATCAGTATTAATGATAGTTAGACACTGGAAAAAGCTCATAAACGGGTGTGGAAGAGGCACTCTATAGCGCCACCTTTTGTCAAAAATGGGGGGGTTAGTTTAAGCTACAGACACCAAACTCGGTACATAAATTGTTCTAATCAAGTCGGACAACTTTCTAATTTACAGTCATTAGCTACGACCAACAGGAAGTCAGCTATTTTTTTTTTATGTCAATTTTTGGGAATTTCAGGCTTCAAATTAATTCATACTCCAAGCAGAAACAGTTAATTCACACCAAACTTTTTTCAACATGATGCCAAGATACTGAAGATGCTAAATTGCGAACGGATTTAGGATATCTTGAACAGTGTTTTAATGGCAATTTATTAAAGTTAAAGGTAAAAAAGAGAGCTTTTTTTATCATTTAAGAGCAGCTTCCAAACACTTCATAAAAAATTACATACGCACTGAAATCTGGAGGGGGGTGCCTCTAGTCTGCTTTCAGGAAGCAGACCAAAGGCCTCCATTTACGTTAAAGAAGAGGCACCATCATATATTTCGTATGTCTAATGTCACAGGATGTGCAGTTTCAGCACAGAATGTATGTCTGCACATCCTCTTCATGCTGGCCTCTACACACAGGCAGATACATGTTTATAACAGTAGAATAACTTGATACATAAATGGCTATTTTTACATTGATTATACTTGATTAATTTATATTTTGATTAATAAAATGCTGGCTGGCCGGAAGAGACTACGTGCTCCGTGGGAGCGGCTTGTGGCATGGGATGGGTAGGCCCTACCGGCTGCTGGTATGGACTGAGTGGTTTTGGGCGCCCGGCCGGGAGGGCTCGTACCGATGGAGGAGGAACAGCGTAATTGTGGCCCTGACCAGGAGGGCCCGAGTTGCCTTGAGTGGAGCAGTTCACAGAGTCGGCGTACGGGCCCTACTGGTTGTCAGCCCCTGCTAATCAGAGGACAGAGGGTGAGTAGCTGACCGAGAGGGCCCATGAAGCATCCAACTGGAGATCGAGGCTCCGGACGTCGGACGAGTGGGTCCTATCGGCTTGGCAAGTAAAAAGAGTTTGGGATGTCTGGCAAGGATGACTCTAGCAACATCCAACGGGAGCTCACGGCATTGGATGGATAAGTTTCGCTTGGGGGCGGCAAGTATAGAAGTCCAGCTGGGAGTACTCTCAATGACATCTGACGGGAGATCAAGACTCATTGCATCAGATGGGTAAGCCTCACCGGGCGGGGAGAGAAAAGGAAAACCCGACTGAGAGGGCTCTCACTGCATCCGATGGGAGATCGAGACTCAGGACATCAAACAGGTAAGCCTCGCCATTCGGGGGGAAAAGATGTGAGATTGTTTGGCCGATCCCTGAACTCCCCTGATCCCTGCTAATATTCCTCTGCTGTATTCCCGAACATTAGATAAACACGTGTTTCAGGTCTTGGGAGACTATAGTAAATTGACCGATAGCGCCATCTGCTGTTTTGCAAGAGGAGGTTGCTCCATTGCATTTCTGAAAATCTGCCTCCACACTTTTGTGAGAAAACCAAGCCAAGTCTTCCTCATAAAAATGCAGGTGTCTCACAATCGTAACAGACCAGTATGCATATGAATGCACGGATTTGGTATTTGTTCAAAGGTTATGCAATTTGTAGAATGAACTGTACATATTTATGAAAAATAATGTAGGCTCATTTTTTTAATATTTGCAACACACAATACATATTTTTGTTATACCGCTGTCTTTTCTCTCAAACTTGTGTATTTGTGTATCACTTTGCATTTGTTTGGAAGTCGAGTTTTTCTTTGTGTTTATTTGCAAAACGCTGGATTTGTTTGTTTAATTTTCAGAATCAGAATCAGAATCAGAATGAGCTTTATTGGCCAGGTATGTTTACACATACAAGGAATTTGTTGTAGTGACAGAAGCTCCACAGTGCAACAGAGAGACAGCAACAGGACAGGACACACACAATAAAAGAATAATATACAAATAGGCAATGTACAAAACAGCAAAAACACAATATATAATATAGACAATTATGTGTGTACAGGTCAAATATGTGCAAATTTGAAATTAGAAAAAATTAAAATAAATAAATATAGTTGTGTGTTCCATGTTTATTGTTGAGTATTCATGAGATGTATTGCCTGAGGGAAGAAACTGTTCCTGTGTCTGGTCGTTCTGGTGCTCAGAGCTCTGTAGCGTCGACCAGACGGTAACAGTTCAAAGAGGGAGTGTGCTGGATGTGAGGGGTCCAGAGTGATTTTACCAGCCCTTTTGCTCACTCTGGATAATTTTGGCACATTAATTAACAAAAGTAAGATCAGCAAGCAAAAATAATGAATGGTAAAAGACAAATAAAATGTGTTTCAAAACATTGTTGACAAAAAATATATTGCATAGATTTTAAAAAGTCATAAGTATTAAACGCATTAAGTCCTTAATTAATTGCATCTTTATTTTTGCACTGTTGTATTTATATTTAGCAATTCTTTATTTTTGTTTGCAAAAATATACTTTCTTTTTATGTTTCAAAATATGTGACCCTGAACCACAAAAGCAGTCTTAAGTCGCTGGGGTACAATACATTGTATCGGTCAAAATGATCCATTTTTCTTTTATGCCAAAAATCATTAGGATATTAAGTAAAGATCATGTTCCATGAAGATATTTTGTAAATTTCTTACCATAAATATATCAAAACTTAATTTTTGATTGGTAATATGCATTACTAAGAACTTCATTTGAACAACTTTAAAGGAGATTTTCTAGATTTTTTTGCACCCTCAGATTCTAGATTTTCAAATAGTTGTATCTCAGACAAATATTGTCCTATCATAACAAACCATACATCAATGGAGAGATTATTTATTCAGCTGATGTAGAAACCTCAGTTTCAAAAAATGTACTCTTATGACTGGTTTTGTGGTCCAGGGTCACATATGCATTTCTTTTTCAATACTTGCTTTGGAAATGTGGCATGGATTCCAGCCCATGCACGACAACACAGCACTCCATCCCCACCATGGCCCCTCCCATAAACACACCCACGCAGCCACTTTCTGTCTGGAAGTCACCAGTCCTTCAGCTTCACTCACACATGAACCAGCTCGCGCTCCTCAGACACACTGCTTCATCTGTCCTGAGAGAGTTTGACTGAGGAATCATCATCATGTCTTCAAACTCAAGCCTCACGACCATGAGACAAACTGTTGAGCAGCTCAAACTCGAAGCCAGCGTGGAGAGAATCAAAGTAAGTCCCAGCACTCAGAAGTAAGTGATCTTTCATTCAATATACAGTGATGCTGGACTTCTTCATCACACGATTTCAAAACAAACTTCAGTTTATTCAATTAAAATCAATCTTCTAATTAGCATATATATACAGTAGTTAGGAGACAAATAATAATATTAAATACACAATATCACTCCACTGCTGCTCTTAATGGTGTTCGTATGTCTAGTATTAATGGATTGTTGTTAGAAAGTTTTTCATAAACATTCAAAACAAACAGTAATGTGATAATTTCATAGAATATGACAATGCTGTTCACAAATATTCTAAAATATGATATACAGCAAAGCAACAGAATATGGCCGGATATGAATGAGCAATCGTTGGTCTTATGGTTTCTTTCATTTTAATTATTATTATCAGTCTGATATTGGAGTCAGATAATGCCACAGATTATTGTTTCCAATTGAAATGCATCGTTGTTATTAAAAATAGACATCAGTTATTGTCATAAATAGTAAAAATCAGCAGATTATGGTCACCGATATATTTTGTATCCCTAAAAATAATATTAATTATAAAAAAAAAAATGAAATTAATACAATACAAAAGTTAGTAATATATAACACAAAAGCTCTATAGAGAGGTCATGATGATGCCAGTTAACAGGCTTGTTTATTTTCCCATTTTGTGCAATAGAGGAAACATTTAATGAGACAAGAGTCAGATTTAGAAATAACTGACTTCTCTTAAGTTTCATACATGAGAAGCTGAGGGTCTGTTTGAACAGGTTTATCATGCTCAATGTTTTCTCATATTTGATCAAGTTTGCATCATTGCATCATTGTCCTATTTCTGTGGAGTTGCTTTGACAATCTTAATTGTATAAAGTGCTATAGAAATGATGGTGACTTGACTTTGCTGGATCACGATCAGCATGCAGAAAAAGCAAATAACATGGTAAAATGTGATAAATAAAATGAAACTTACCTGCAGATTTAGCATAGTAAAATAAATAGGCTTGTCAACCTTTAAGAGGGGGAGAAAACACTTTCTGTGTCTTTAGTTTTTGATGTTAAATGTCATATGTTTACAGTATTATCACTGATTCTGACATTGACAGATTGTGTCACACTCTTCCTGGAAAAACATGAAGAAAACTACACAAAGTCAAAGCTGATGCAACCCAGATTGCAGTGAATATGGGTTACGAGTTGTTGCCAGTTGATTTCATTAGTGAACTCTGAAGGAAAACCACTTGCCAGTTCCTTCTCCATTTGATGTGAGTGTGTTTGTGATGCAGGTTTCTCAAGCCGCTGTGGATCTACAGCAGTACTGCCTCCAGAACGCCAGTAAAGACGCACTGCTGGTAGGCGTCCCGGCCGGGAGTAACCCGTTCAGAGAGCCCCGCTCATGCGCCCTGCTCTAGAATAAAGATACACATTCATGTGAGTGAAGACAAACACCTCACAGCTTTACACAGCTTTACACAGCTTTACACAGCTCACTTATAACGGAAGAACCAGCCATTTGTAACGTCTTCCCGTTTCAGTCACTTCTGGTTATTTTAGCTGTACAAAAACACTCTGCTATACTGATGGATATTGCAAACTGGTATTACTGATCATAATATTTTAATTTATTATCATATTTATAAACATGCTGGTTTATAGTGCAAAAAGTTTTACTGCCTATAACTGGTGTAACAATAAACTCACAATACACAATAAATGAATTAAAATAAATAAAAAACATATTAATTTTTTTTTAATTTAAACTAGATTAAAATAATACAATTAAATGAATAAATGAAAATTAGATTAAAATAAATAAATAATAAAATTAAGAACACATCTGTCAGTATGGTAACATAGTCAGCAGAATAAATATTTAACAATAGAAAGTAAAAACATTTTTTTTTTTAAGAAAAAAAGAGAAAAAAGTCATAATTGTGAGATATAAACTCAGAATTATGAGAGAAAATTCAGTTACCTTTTTTATTCTGTTGTGAAAAAAAAAAAAGAATTCCGAGATGCAAAGATAGAATTGTGAGAAAAACTCTAATTTCTGAAAAAAAGTCAGAATTGCAACTGTTTATATCTTGCAATTCTGACTTTTGTCTCAGAATTGCAAAAACAAAGTCCAAATTGTGAGACACATAAAAATAGTTTTATTCCGTGGCATAAACCAGCTTGAAAACAACTTACTTCTGTATGCAAAATAAGCTGGACATTTATAGGGATCCAACAGTCATGATATTTTTAACAGCGAGTGATGAGCAGCATGAAGTCAATATGTGTTTTAAAACGATATTTTTGAAATGGAAATAAAGAATCATTATAACGTTTGGACTCATTTGTCCTGATGTTGCATGCATCTTCTCTTACTATTTAACTATAAACTCATTTCACCCAGATATTCTCAATAGTCATACACAGCTGTGTGGGATATTATTTTTAGCCGGGAGCATTGGACTCGCATCCGGCTTTCTGTTGGGAAGCCTGATCCGACTCTTTTACATCAACAGGAAGCTGGGGGTAGTAGAGGAAGTGCTGGGATAGTGCTGCTAAAAAACAGTGCATTTTGTATGATTGTGCATTCTCTTTTTATATAATATATGTGTTTCTTTAAAAATGTGGCTAAAGGAAAATGAGTCATGACTGCACAGTCAGCCAGAATTCAGATTCAGGAAAGCGTCTGTCCAACTTCTGCTCTTGACCAGCATGAGTTCGGCTTTTCTTCGCCGTCTGTGGTTAGCTATACTTAGTTCAGCACGAGATGTGTCGAAACACGTCTGGCTTTTCAGTGGGTTCAGTCTCCGAATTGCTCTGAAGTTCTGAAAGTGTGAAAGTTTTGCCATGTTTACTAATTCAAATCTTCATGCATCTCTTTTGCATAATGAACATGAAAGTCCAACGCAAAAATGAGTCATAGACTGCTTTTCCTTGACATTTTGAAGTGTTATTCTTGGCGAACATCATCTTTTGTGCTCCACAGTGTGGTTTTGGACAGATTTTTGCCAATTGTTCTTTCAAAATTGATTGAACACTAAATGTTTTTATTTATTTTTCACATTCCTTTTCCTTTTTTTCACAGGAGACTGGAGGCAGATCAACAGCACACTGATCTTTAATAGTATGCAACAACATGAGATGAAACTTGATGAGATATCTTGTGCAAATCTGAGAATACTGATGCCTGACATTTCATGCATTTCTTCTGTATTTGTCTTTAAATATTCAGCTTTTTTGGTTGGATGCCAAATAATTATTTGAAACTGAAGCATTGGTTCATATGAATGATTTGGATCTTTTTATTGATGTATAAGAAGAAATTTTGTCAGATTAAGTGTGATTTTTTTTTTTTACTAGTAGTCAATGATTTAATGCAAAATAAATGTTATCTATTTATTTCTATATATGTCTATCATTATAAATGTATGCATGTATATACATATATATGTATTGCACAGTGTTTCAGGTATAGTTAAACTAAAATCTCTACACTATTAAGAGCATAAACTCGATAGGTTTAAAGGCAAGAAAAGATGTGCTGAAGATGAAGGACATGATTAGACGATGTTTTTCTCTCATGGGTAAATACATCATCTGTTAGCATGAAATTAACCTGTTGCTCTGGTTATAATCAGGTCAATCTGGGTGGACACAACATTTCTTCTGTAGCAATTATGCCTGTGACCCATCAAGCCACTCATTAACTAAGGAACGAGTCTGTCTATCTATAGTTTTAGGCAAACATATAAACTGCAATGTGAAGGCTCCCAAAGTCATGAGCAATCAGGGAATTTTAAAATGGAGTTTCCAGTCATTGAAATGTAAACGCCTGTTGTCTAGTTATGCCCTGCTTGATCAGTTTTTCCACAGTTTCAGTGAAAGGAAACATCTACTTCCTGTTTCATGTGATTGCATTATTCTGGCTTCGAGAGTATGGAGATAAATCCACTTCTGTTGTGACATTGAGAGTTTACAGGTGCATCTCAGAAGATTAGAATATGGTTCATTTTGCACCTGTATATAAGATGATCTTTTGTTCTTTCAAACCTTTGTGCATTTGAATATTGTCCATCTTTCTGGTACATAATGCAAATCTGTGTGGTTGTGTTTTGTGTAACAGATACGATCAGCACATGAACCATGTTTAATAGTGAGTAGTGTCCCAAAACACAATCTTCCATTCATTCTAAACAGATTTATAACAGGCTTCAGTATCACCTCCCTCTTCACATGAGCAAGCATTATGAATCATTTTTGCTTAATTTTGTCTATTTCCTCAGAGAATATTACCTAACATATGCAACACACACTTAATACGCAAAACCTTTAAAACTGGCACTGCCTCAAGTAGATATAAAAAAAATAATTGTCAAACATTGATAGCTGTTCTTCCTCCAGAGGTCACTTTTTTGTCTTTTTGCAGACATTCGCTTTACTGTTTTCTGCATACATATGTGCCTTTATCTTTAAACGATCTGGACGAGCTCACAGAGACTGTAACATCTTATATCAGTTTCTGTGAGGATATGTGCATCCAGGACTCATCTAACTTATAACAACGACAAACCATGGTTCACTGCCAAACTCAGACAGCTCCGTCAGGTCAAAGAAGAAGCTCGCATGAATGGGGACAGAGTCTTGTATAAACAGGCCAAATACACACAGATCAGAGTGGCAAAGAGGAATTATTCCGATAAGCTAAGAATCCAATTCTCTTCCAGTGACAACACACAACACTATCATACTTTTTATTTTTAATTTTACACACATACTTATTACATTTCAAATTTGCACCTGACATACCTGCTGAATTGTCTATTTTGTATATTGTGTTTGTGCTATTTTGCATATTGTCCATTTAGTATATTTGTACATTATAATGTTTATTATCTGTGTCCTGTCCTGTCTTTCCGTTGCACTGTGGAGCTACTGTCACTAAAACAAATTCCTCGTACATGCAAACATACCTGGCAATAAAGCTGATTCTGATTCTGATTCTGCAGCATTTATCCACTAATGAAAATCCTGAATGTAATATGTAGCTACTTACTGTATAATGCCTGTTATTTAAACATTAAAAAAAATCTTAATTACTCCAATTGTTTGACTGATGGTGTCAAAAAAGTGCCAAATAAAAATAAATTAAACCAAAATAAAAAATATCAACGTGTCATTAATTTGACAGAAAAATAGCAAAAGCTCACTTGTTTGGCCAAAGATGATTGTGAAATCCCTGCAACACATGTACATAGTTAATGTAATTAATTCACTGGGCAAAAATGATGTGAATAAAGTCAAGTTAGTCCTGAAAAAAAAAAATTCCCCTTTAAATTTTTAATTCTGATGATATTTTCTTCTGCAATGAATTTCAGACATTTTTAATTGTGACATTTTTAATTGTGACTTGCGTGTGTCTAAATATTGTTAAATGCATGTAAAACAGTATGAAATAGATATGCTACAATCTGTATACTATGTAGATATATAAAGGCCAAACAATATTTAGACACACGCAAGTCACACTTAAAAATGTCTGAAATTCATTGCAGAAGAAAATATCATCAGAATTAAAAATTTAAAGGGGAATTTTTTTTTTTCAGGACTAACTTGACTTTATTCACATCATTTTTGCCCAGTGAATTAATTACATTAACTATGTACATGTGTTGCAGGGATTTCACAATCATCTTTGGCCAAACAAGTGAGCTTTTGCTATTTTTCTGTCAAATTAATGACACGTTGATATTTTTTATTTTGGTTTAATTTATTTTTATTTGGCACTTTTTTGACACCATCAGTCAAACAATTGGAGTAATTAAGATTTTTTTTAATGTTTCTTAAGTCCTTTCTGCTCATGTTGTGAAATACTATTACCGTTTAAAATAGCTGTTTTATATTTAAATATGTAAAATGCAATTTATTAGTGTAGATATTTTTTTTAGGATTCTTTGTTGAATAGAAAGTTCAAAACAGCAGCATTTATTTTAAATATTGTTTTTTTTTATGATTTCTGAAGGATCATGTATAGCACAGAAGACTGGAGTGCTGACAGTTCACATAGAATATATTATTATTATTATTATTATTATTATTATTTAGTCATTTAGCAGACACTTTTATCCAAAGCGACTTACAAATGACAGAAGCAATCAATTGTAGTATTAAAACAACTAAAACAGATCCAAAACTAAAAGCTAAAACGTTATAAATACTACCTACACACATTTTAAAAAAATTAAGAAATAAAAAAAATGACAAATGCATACAACAAAATATAAAAACTTAACATTTAAATGAAAACAAAAAATAAAGCTAAAAACAATTCTAAATATTAAAGAACAATATAGTCACATAGAAAACAATTAAATTGTAATAATATCTCACAATATTACTGTTTTCACAGTTTTTCTTGTACTCCTTTCAAAAAATAAATAAATCGGCCTTTAATCTGTATTGTCTTTATGAATTAGGGTCTGTGTTTGTGTGTGCTTTTATTTCCATATATATATATATGTGTGTGTGTTTGTGTATGTGTGAGTGTGTGTGTGTGTGTGTGTGTGTGTGTGTACAGGTTTATATATCCTGGTGGGGACTTAAACCTGAATACACACAGACTCATGGCGACTTGTGTCATGGTGGGAACCTAAGTTGAGGTCCCCATGGGTACAAAAGGCTAATAAATCATACATAATGAGTTTTTTTTGAGAAAGTAAAAATGCAGAAATTTTCCTGTAATTGACTGTGATTTAGGTTGGGGTTTATCCTCATAAATAAATAACGTAATAGCCTATTTGAAGCATAGACATAATAAAAAATAGTAATTATTATGTCTATGATTTGAAGTGTGACTGAAGAGACGCCTCTTTAGCTCCCTCTGCTGGAGGATCTGCTGCAGTGCCGCAGTGACGTGTGCGCCTGCGCAGTAAGGCATCATGAGTTGTAGTGGGCGGGGTTTGTTTGAGCGGCTGCGAGGATCTGCTGCGAGTGTAGATGGGTGTGTGAGCCTCCGATCCCCTGCAAACCGCTCAAAATAAACCCGGGGACACGTTAAAGCACATATACGGCTGTCTCTCCGCTGGGAGAGGAGGTGCAGCGGGAGGTTTCGCTTCCTGGACAGCCTCTCTGTGCGGGGGAATCGAGCCGGGCCATGGCGCGGGACTATGATTACCTCTTCAAGCTGCTCATCATCGGCGACAGCGGTAAGGAAACACCGAGGATGAGAGACGGGAAACAGGCCTCGGCTCGCCTAGAACGACACTTACATGAACCAGAACCGCTTCAGATGGTTATTTGTGCTGGATATACACCTAACACATCTGTTTTGATTCATCTGACAGCTTATAAATGACATTGTATGAGGTCTGTAGGGATGTTGCTTCTGCTTTAGCTCAACAGTGTAGAGTAATACAGGCTGGGTGTGTTATGATATTATATTTTTATTGTCTAATAAAGTAAAATATTAATATGTTATACTGATTGGCGTTTTAGTTGAACAGAATCGACGAATAAACAAACTAGATGCATAAGTTGAGGGATTTAGTATTAGTATATGTCATTAACTGGGATCTATTTATTTAATGTTGGGATGTTGTACTGATATATTATTAAATTAAGGGAATTAAATGAATAAATAATATTTAAATTAAATATTAAAAAGAAATACAAATTTATATATATATATATATATATATATATATATATATATATATATATATATATATTACATTTTCATTTCATTTATTTAATCAGGGACAATGCACATTAATAACACAAACAATATGTAAAATGCACCAGATTTAGCAACACTGGCTAATTTTCGTCCTTAGTCCCTTTATATATAATATGCACATATGTATGTTTGTAATAATATATAAAATATAATGTAGTTGTATAGAATGACCTCATTTGTAAGTCACTTTGGATAAATGTGAATGCCTTATGACCACAGAGCTTATGAATGTCGTCTCGTGTGAAGCTGTAATGTTTTCTTTCTGGTTTTCCACAGGTGTTGGCAAAAGCAGTTTACTGCTGAGATTTGCTGATAACACATTTTCAGGTAGGATCGACACGTCTTTTAACAAACATTAACTGTGGAAGAAGTACTAAGGGTTCATAGTTATAGAAGCCAGAGTCACTAAAACTGATTACAAACAGATTCTCCGTCATTCATATATATATGATTTGAGCTGCTGTAGGTCATGCTAATAGCTGCACAATCATTTAATGCTGGTTAATGTTATAAAAGTTTACATAAATTTGCAAAATAAGAGATACATGGAGAGATTTTGGGGGGTTACATTTATTAGGGATGCACCGACGTGAAAATTCTTGGCCGAAGTCGAAGCCAAACTAAAAACACTGGGCCAAAAGATGAATACCGAACACGTTTTCCCCGTGTATTTGATCATTTTTTTCACCATTTCACAAATTAAATGGCCAAAATGTGCTTTTTTCCCCCCTTGCTTTTCAAAGAAAAAATGAACACTTTGATCAGTAAATCAGTATATTATTATGATTTCTGAAGATCATGTGACACTGAAGACTGGAGTAATGCTGAAAATACAGCTGCAGATCACAGAAATATATTACATTTTACTACATGTTCACATACAAAACAGTTATTTAAAATTGTAATAATATTTCACAATATTACTGTTTATGTATTTTTTTATTGTACAAATAAATGCAGCCTTGCTGAGCAAAAACACACTTCTTTTAAAACAATAGAAAATATTACAGATCCCAATTTGAACACTGTGTGAATATAATAAATGTGTTAATAGAGCTGTTGTAATTATTATTATCAGAACTACAGTAAAATTGCAGTACTAACTTTTATGAATGTTGATGGAGCTTTTATTTTGGCGGAGCTCAGTACTTCTTGTTGACAACACAGCAGATACAGTTATAAATGATTCTCATTAAGAATTTGGGAGGATGTTTGTCGCACATATCACATCGTCACATGCTTTGTAAAAATTCATAAAAATGTTACTGAGCAACTGATGAGTAACGCTGTTTCAGAACAGATTTTCCTCACGTTTTGAACTTTGAACCCACGCAGCACTGTTAGAATGAAAACATAACATTCTGCAGTTTCACTCATCATACAGCAACCACCCCTTCCTCTTCTCATCGAAGACATGCGAAAGCAGTGCTAAACAGTCTCTTGCCGTCAGTGCTTGGAATGATTTTTGTGTCTTTCTCAGACAATTTCGGTTGCTAAACATTCGGTGCACCTCCTAACATTTATGACTTCTGAGAATAAAATCAGCAGCGTTGATCTCCGTTGCTGCTTAGTTCCCTGTGATTTTCTTTTTGATGCTGATTCATGTGTTGCTGCAGGTAGCTACATCACCACCATCGGTGTGGACTTCAAGATTCGCACGGTGGAAATCAACGGGGAGAAAGTCAAGCTGCAGATCTGGGATACAGCGGGACAGGAGAGATTCCGGACGATCACCTCCACGTGAGTGACGCATTACACCGATGCTGCCTCCTGTCTCTGTCGCATTTTAGGATGCTTGCATTGCATGTGTCCTAATGAACTGTCCACATGCTGAACTCAAACTCGGTTGTGAGTCGAGTATCCCATAAGTGTATAAATTGGAAGGCTCTACACAGGTCTTCTTACTCCTTTAGGAAGCTGCCTTAGAACAATTTAGGCGGATCAGAGAAAGGGCACATGATTAATCTGAACAAAACTGAAACTGCTGTATGGCTTAGTGCAATTATCTTCCAGTCTCCAAGGTTTCAGAGCAACTGTGTTCATTTATACGTGAGCAGCTCATGGTCTGGGGTTTTGCTGTAGGTTAAGTTTGCGTGTAGGTTAAGTTCGTGCGTCTCACAGTAGCTCCACAGAAACTGTGATCATTTACATGTGGAGCGTCTCATGCTCATCTCTGCATGCTGTTGTGAGTTTGGGTTTATTATAACGTTCATCTGGGAACGCAACACGCGCCATCCGGCCGTCGGCGCTCCTGCAGGCCTTTGTTGTGATGCATAATCTACATTAGCTCTATTGTTTATAATACATTATGTATTTTAACAGTTTTGTTCAATAAAACCATATGATTTGTTGCTTTTGATACTTTATTTGAACTAATTATTATTGCATCATTGCTATTATATATGTACTTTAAGTCATTTTAAAATCTATTGTTGACTTAAATCCATTTTTATTACCACAAAAAAAATATTACAATTACAGGGTCATATGAAATCCGTTTTATCAAATTAATTTTTTTTTTATTAATTGAAAAATCTGTCTAATTAATTGAGTTTTTCACTTTTATCTGTACCAAATTCTGTTTTCCATTATTTTCTGGATTCCATTTTAATTGTTCCATTTAAATTTTAATAATAAAAAGCATCTCCAATTAATTGATTTTATATTTATATATTTTCAGGAATACTGCACATTTACATTTTTCACCTAAATAAAATTCTGGTAAATAATATTTCTGGTAAATACTCCTTTAAAAAGTGTTTTTTGATTATAATTTTATTATTAGTAAACTAGAACATGTGGATATGTTGTCATTCTCACACTATAATACTTTGATTTCATTTGGTTTAATAAAATATTTGTAAGTAAAATTGTAGATTTTTTTTGTGGGAAATTAATCGTTTAGATTAATAGATTAATCGATTAGATTAATCGATTAGATTAATCGATTAATCGAAATAAATTAGTCGATAGATTAATCGAAATGAAAATAGTCGTCAGTGGCAGCCCTAATATATATATATGTATATTAGAATTTTATGTAATACATTTTTATGTTATTTAAATATATTATTATTATTATATTAATCATATAAAAATAAACAGATAATAATATGAATAAAAATTATAATTAAATATAATTGTGCAGATTTACAAACAAGCACTGCAAACCTGGAATGATGTCTTAAAATTACAATCTTCATCAGAAAAATCAGTTACCTTTTTTTTTTTTCTTTTCTTTTTTCCTTCAGACCTGTTTGAGTTTTCTGCTCTGGTTAAGAGAGCCGTGTTGGTCAATGCCAGCTCTCTCGTGTCTTTGTTTATCAGTACACATTCGATCGGGTCCGGCTCGTAGTTGTTGAATGCAGGTTTGCATTAGTGCTGGATATAATGGGTGGCCTTTGCTTCGTGGCAGATTTCGGGGCTCATATGTGAAGGAGCTGTTTGCTGGTATTTTAGCTGTGAACTGTGTTTCTAATTGTTAGAATAGCCTTGAGCAAGTACGTCTTTAAGTGAGGCGTTGCAGTGGTAAAAGTGATATCTTTAGAGTGATATCTGAATGATGTGATCTCACACAGTCAAGAGGAGGCACAGCAGGTTTTAAAGTGTCTTGTTTCCTCTTTCAGACTGCGTGGAAACCGCAGGTTAAAGCCGACTTCCTTTAGACACTTCATACATTCAGTTTCAATGCACTGAGAGTGCGTGACGAGAGCATGTTTGACTTCATGCTTTCCAGGACATGTTTCATGTGTTCAGAGAGCGTGAAGATTGAAGGAAACTGTAGCTTTAAATCTGATCAAGTGTGGTTTTAAAGAGTAATTATTAAATTAAAACCCTCAATTAGTTTCAAACTCGTGCTTTTGTGGAAGACTAAAAATGTTTATTTTTTAGCTTTGCTTCGGTGTTCACTGCAGGAGAGGCTCTCTCACCAGTTATATTTATTTCTATATCATTATAATTATTATGATCTTTTGTACATATATTGTTGTGTATTTCAAGGCGTGCATTGCTGAGTTCCAGCTTCACAAAGACTGCTGTTGATGGCGTTTGCTGGTATGTGGAGCGCAGTGATATGCTCTCCTATTAGAATAAGTGAATTTCAGCTCATAAACAGCCTCTGTACGACTCATGGGAAAGAAATCACGCTTTAAACCTGCTGACGCTGTCGAAACATGACGCTGTGTGTTCATGAGTGATCCTCAAATCACCAAGATGAATGTTTTGAGATGGGAACTGATGATGTCTGCCTCCAGAATAGTCACCTCAGACAATCACTTCCTGTCAGTGATGTCAGTCGCAGGAAGGCCACCCTTTCCCTCAGAAGAGGTGCAATCCAGTCTCATTTACAATTGATTGCTTGTTGTGTTTTATTCAAGAGTCTAGATGACATTTTCACATTTTCAGTGCTGATTTTAGGATGAAGTCTGTGGATTTAAACATGGCAAGATGTGTTAAACTGCATATTGGTCAATGAGAGCATGATGAGATTATCTCAAACTTAATAAACACAGAATATGTGGAGTTTAGTGGATGCCGGGCGTTCCAGTCGTTGAATCTGTGGATCTGGTTGTTTATTCTCTGAAATCAGATCCCTAAAGTTTTTTGTCAGCCAAACCCCTTTGAGCTAAAATATTTACTTTCAATTTTCCAGAGATTTTAAGTTAAATATTTCAATAATTAAAAAAAAAAGATTTTGTTCACATGACATGCACATGCAGGTATACTAATAAATATATTATTATTTATATATGATTTATTACTAGTTATTTATATAAAATATTTTGGTGTTTTATTTTAAATGGTTTTGTTTTTACAATAATTTATTTTAATTTAGCATTTTTATGATTTAATGAAATTGCTTAATGGTTCTTTAAAGTCTTAAAGAGATGGTTGTGTTAAATGTTTTGTTCATTTAAAGAGGTCATATGATGCGATTTCAAGTTTCCTTTCTCTTTGGAGTGTTACGAGCTGATTGTGCATAGATGAGATCACTGAAGTTCAAAAGACTAAAGTCTCAAAACCAAAGAGATATTAGTTACTATAAAAGTTACGACTCGACCACGCCCCCCAAAACGGCTCATTTAAACACACGCCCCACATGTCTACGTCACGGTGTGGGGAGATTTGCAAAACACCACCCAAACGTATAAGCAATGAAAGAGGACGGGACTTTTATTCTGGCTGTAGTATTGTTGCTGCCGCAGGCGCCATGTCCTGGAGACGCTGTGAAAAGACCGTATAAGTCATTATAATCAGTAATTATGTCTCCACTGGATGCAACAAATGCCTCGTTTATATTGGGTTTTATTGTTTTATTCTCGTCGGCGTTAGGAAACGCCATCACTATACGGTGAGGGGCGTAACATTTCCGTCTCACGCTTGAGGTATTCGGCCAATCACAACGCTCTGGATAGCTGGCCAATCAGAGCACGCCTCGCTTCTCAGAACAGGCGGAGCATAGAGGAGCAACAATAATGT
Organism: Barbus barbus; assembly: GCF_936440315.1. Taxonomy (NCBI): domain Eukaryota; kingdom Metazoa; phylum Chordata; class Actinopteri; order Cypriniformes; family Cyprinidae; genus Barbus; species Barbus barbus. The sequence continues at coordinate 1,206,397 of NC_136733.1, forward strand.
ACAGTATGTGGAAAATATGTTTTTTAAACTTTAAACAACATAAACACATTGCCTTACTACAAATACACAAAATATTGTTCTTTCTAGCAACATCATATGACCCATAAACCATGTAGAAATAGTTTTTATTTACTTTGTTTTTCTCTTATTTCTCACAATGAATATAGCTGTTGTAGCTGGAATGATGCTAAATTATAAACAAACCAACAGACCTGTCCTTGTGTCCATCATCGTGTCTGTCCGAGGCTGATCTCAGATCAGGACTTTTATTGTGGATTTATTTTTGTATTAGCTAAACTTCAGAGCCCTGATGTGGTGGTGTGTGTGTGTGTGTGGTGGTCTCTTTCAGGTACTATAGAGGCACTCACGGCGTTATAGTGGTTTATGACGTCAGCAGCGCGGAGTCGTTCGTGAACGTCAAACGCTGGCTTCATGAAATCAATCAAAACTGTGACGACGTTTGTCAAATATTAGGTAAGTATATTGCTGTTGTTTTGGATGAATTTCACAAAGAAATGTCCTGGTCCTGTTACATGTGGAAAAGTTCAATTGCAGTAGTTGACAAATGGATAGAAATATTTTATACAATCAAGATTTAAGGATATATATATATATATAACACACATAGGGCTGTGCGATATGCTGATATATATCGGATGGGCGAAATAAAAAGTCTATCGTTTCATATTATGTTCTATCGTTTATTTCATAGTAGAGGTGTTCGATATGATGATTTTTGATCGTGGATGATAAAAATGTCTCCACGATCTGCTTTTGAAGAAATATGGTAGTATCGTGCTACAGCACACATTATATCAGCTGCAGTTCTGGTCTCCGTCTCTATATACTGTACAACACCACATACAGCAGCAGAGTTACTCTGACAGGACACTGCACTTATTCACGATCGCAAAACTACATTATTTGCACACAAGCGCTTTTTCTGAGCGCATACACCTGAAGCACGCACTAAAAAGCCTGTCTAACAGCGCCTGATTACTCAACTAACTTATCTTTTGCGCTAATACTGTCAAAACACACAAGGTTTACATACAGACTGAGTTGGTTATCTCTAAAATGAAAGTAAATAGTTAAGAGAGAAACGGATGCGTGCCTGTATATTAGATGCGTGCAGCTCTTAAAGGGACAGGACACTAAACATGTTGTCGACTGTCATTAAAGAGATAGTTCACTAGTTTTTGTCCTATTGCTTGCAATTAGTTTCTTATCCTTATTTCATCACTGACTGTTTATTTATCTTCAGTGAGCGTGAGTTTTTTTTTTTGTTTGTTTTTTACACTTTTTAGGCTTGTATTAGTTTGATATTGATATTGGTGACAAGGATTATGAAAATTCTATGGTATCAAAGATTTTAATATCATAAAAACCTTTTTAAAAGAAAAAAAATTACTATATTGTGATATATATCGTTATCGTGATATAAGATTTTGGTCATATCGCCCACCCCTAAACACAAATATAGATATACATATAGATATGTATATATAATTTATTTATTTTGTATGTTATATGTTTTAGAAGGTTTTTTTCACAGCTTTTTATCTCTGTGAGTTCACTTTACATGCTGTGACAAAAACATTTATAAAAGTATTAATGTGCATGCACCGTTATAATGCAGTTAAGAATGCATATATATTTAAATTATATTTCTATCCACATTGTTGTTCATGTTTTTTATATTTCATTATATGGACTGCAGGACAGCTTACACAATTTTATGTATTTATTTAAAAGGTCTTAACTGCTCTTGAAGAAAATGTTGGGCATTTTCCCTTCAAATTCTCATTACTGTAATGCTGTTATTTTCTATTTTGTTTTTCTAACATTTTTATATTATTTTATGGATTTTATTTTATTGCCTTTTTTTTAGCATTGCAGTAATGAGATTTTTTGGAGGAAAAGGTGTTTAATTGACTTGCACAATACAAAAAAAAAATCTGGTCTCAAAAATAATGGTCCTAATAATAGGCATAATTTTCTTTATCTTTAATTTTTAATATTTTTGGGATGAAATATGAGCTTGGCATTTCTTAATGGTGTTTCATATTCAGCATGTTCTGAATGACTGGCCCTTTGCTCTTGGTTCATATGGAGATGATGTTGTGTTTAACACTCATTTCCTCTGCTCTGGGTTCAGTGGGTAATAAGAATGACGATCCCGCCTCTAAAGTGGTGGAGACCAATGACGCGCAGAAGTTTGCTGAGCAGATGGGCATCCGACTGTTTGAGACCAGTGCCAAGGAGAACGTCAACGTCGAGGACGTAAGTCAAGCTTTTCAAGCACGATTAGATTAAACATCAGCATGCTACAGAAAATAAAACCTGTAATGGAGTCATATCATGAAAAGCAGCATTTGCCTTGTTCTTCTGTAATAAAAGAGTTTGATGTGACATACTAGAGCCTTCAGAAACGGCCTTTTGGGGAACTGTTTTGGTGCTGCAAGTCATATTTATTTCTATAGCGCTTTATACAGTACAGATTGTTTCACAGTAACAAACAGGAAAACACCTGTATTAATGTTGCAGAATTCATCCGTTATGAAACAAATTCACTTTCTGAAATGGGACAATAGAGTTATTATTTAGATAGACGGGTCAGGGTTGTTTAACCAGTGGACTTGAAGGAAATAATTAATGTACTTCCAGATTTATTATAGTAACTGAAACAGAAAGCATAAAAAATGTCTTCACTTGAAAGTAAATAAATGTTACCTAGTAAAATAAAATATAGAAAACTCAGCAAGTTGCCAAGGCAACATTTCTAACTTTATTTAGATTGACTTGAGGTACTAAAAAATACAAATAAAATAGATCAATAACAACAATTTGTAAAGTATGAAAAAAAAAAAATATATATATATAGATACAATTAAGATTCACTTGATGTACTAAAATAAGTCAAATGAAAACTTTATAAAACTAAAACTATAAATGCATAATAATAAAACTATAAACACAACAATAAAACTATAGACAAAAAATATTCAAAATGTTAATAAAACTATAATAGTATGATGTATTAAAATAAGTCAAACTTAATAAAATTAAAAACAAATTATTAAATTAAATATAATTTAAATATGAAAATGGCAAAAACACATAAAATTAATAAACCTTAAACAAAAATTAAAACACACATGGAGAGTAGGAAAACAGAAATTAATTCAGAATTTTAATAAACTATAATTTTATCTCAATGATACTAAAATAACACTGTATATTACAAAAGTGCACAGTATGGCCCCTTTTTCATATAATTATAAGCAAATATCTAATGTACAGGAGTGCGTTATGCTTTGTTTTTATTGGTTCAGACTGTGTCAGTGATGTGTTATCGTGTCTGTCTGTGCGTCAGATGTTCAACTGCATCACCGAGCTCGTCCTGAAGGCCCGGAAAGAGTCTGTGGCCAAACAGCAGCAGCAGCAGCAGAGCGAAGTCGTCAAACTGAGTAAGAGCAGCAAACGCAAGAAGAAATGCTGCTAATGGACCGGACTCATGCACACACACACACACACACACACTCCCTTAGAGAGCCAATCGACAAAACACCACTGAACTGACAAGAGCCAGACAGCTTAACACACTTAAACCTACCCGTGAGAGACTAGTAATGAGAGAGATATCTATAGAGATTTACTAACGATGAGCCCGTTTGGATTTGGGAGGACGTCTGCAGACTCAGATGCTTCAGCAGGATTGGATTCCAGTGGCGTTGCACTTCATTCTTGTCTATTTTCCCCAGAAGATGCTCGGAAGATCTGCTGCAGAAATTTTAAAATAGAAAATGAAACGTTTGCATCTTCGTCATTGTCTGCATTTCACATGCTGTGGAATCATACCAACAAGGCCAAATGTGAGCGACTGCAGTGTTAATGTGACTTAACCTGCCGACACCAATCAGGAATACATATATGTTGGAGAACATCATGAATTTTCCCATGTTTTCATGCACGTCGTCACAGACGGATTGTCTGGCCGCTATGGACCAAATGTGTGCTGCTCTGCCAACTACCAAGAGACACTTGTTTTGCCTTTTGCTTTCTCTTTTGTCTTTCATTTTTGTAAAGTTGTATTTTTTTACTAACAAATTATACAATCAAACACACAGTAGCGTTTAGTGAATCTGGTGCCATTGACTGAAAGTTATTATATTTACAAAGCTGGGAGGAAACGCTGAATCTCATGTGCAACTGCATGATGTATCCAAGATGTAGATGTTTCTTCATCAGGTTTGTATAAATGTGTCTCTGCATCAGTGTCTCAGCAATGGATGCTCTGCAGTGAATGGGTGCCGTCAGAATGAGAGTCCAAACAGCTGATAAAAACATCACAATAATCCACACCACTCCAGTCCATCAGTTAACATCTGGAGAAGACAAAAACTCAAACTAATCCAGAAATATGAGTTCATAATCCATAACGCTTTCTCCAGTGAAAAAGTGGTCTGGTCTGAATCAGGAGAGAAATCTGCACAGATCAATCATGTGTGAATTTTTTTGTGGATTATTGTGATGTATTGCTGAGACACTGATGCAATGCTACATTTCTACAATCCTGATGAAGAAACAAACTCATCTACATCTCTCATGACCTGAGGGTGAACATGTTTTTTTATATAAACTATTCCTTTAAAGGAATAATTCATGCAAAAATGCACACTTTGTCTTCATTTACTCACCTTCATGTCATTGCAAACCATTAATTTCCTCTGTGGGTCACAAGTGGAAAGTGTTTTATGATGCTTTCACTGAATGGAGAAGAGCTGCGTGAACATTCTGCTAAACGTCTCCTTTGTGTTTCACATAAGAAAGTAAGTCAAACAGGTTTGGAACGACACAGAGGAGTGAAAATGATGACAGAATGAGCATTTTAATTGAATTTACGGTTCTCAGTGCTGGTTCTTGATTGGTTCTTTCCAATTTGAAAGAGACTAAAAACAAAGGTGACCTCTCTAAAGCGGATCATGTGACTGTAATCTGCTGTATTTGACTCCTCGGATCTTCTGAACAATCTAGTTCCTTTTCAGCAGGAATATTAAGACACCAGCGGCATTTATGACTGAAAATATCACATCCTGAAGAGCCGAGTGTTGCTGGTGACGCTTTTGGATCCTAATACATGATTACAGTGACAGATTGTGGGAGTGAATGATTCTTGCTTTGAGATGATCACAGGGAATCTGCGACAAACCCTTATGAAACCACCGTTGTGCTAATTTATGTGTTCATATCATTGAGCGTCTGCTCTATATGACTCAGCTACACACGAGCGAACACGCATGTCTGCATGTGGACACTGACACATGCATCTGTGCGCTTCTGTTTGTCTGGTGTACACTGGAAACCATCAGCTATTACTCATATTCATTGTCCCAACACGAGTCTAACGATAATAAACATTTTAAGAGAACAAAATGTTCATCTTTACTCATTGTCTTTACTAGATCAAATGTTTCTGTGGTTGTTTCACCACAAGGTGTCGCTCTAATACAGCATTATTTGGCTCGCTGTGACAAACTCCTGCAGTCTGATGCTTTTATTTGATTCAGATCTACATTTTGCTTTGTTGAGATAATCATTGGCTCTGGTCTGTTTCTGTTTAAGCTTTTATCCAGTCAGTGGTTAAATGCATTTTTGGAGACAAATCAGAAACATTCATGTCAGTCAGGCTAGAATCTGAATTGTGTTACAGTCAGGGAATGGGTGCTGTTTGTGTCCATCGTGTAAAATAAATGAACATTTAACATTTGTCTTTTTTTTTTTTTTACTTTTAAATAAGTTTATATATGTATAAAAAAAAAAAACAGGTCAAAGGTTTGAGTTAGTTAAGGTGTTTTCTGCTCATCAAGGCTACATTTATTTGATCAAAAATACAGTAAAACAGCAAAATTGTGAAATATTTTTACATTAGTTATTTTCTGTGTGAATGTGTTAAACTGTAATTGATTGCTGTGATCAAAGCTGAATTTTCAGCATCATTACTTTTTGTGGGAACTTCACAGATGAATAGAAAGTTCAAAAGAACAGCATTTATTTGAAATAGAAACCTTTGTAGCTTTATAAATGTCTTTACTGTCACTTTTGATCAATTTAATGTCAAGTTAATGAATAAAAGTGTTAAGTTTCTTGTTTCTTTTAAATCTTATTTACCCCCAACTAGTGTATCACTGTTTCACCAAAAATATTGTGCAGCACAGCTGTTTTCAACATTGATAATAATCAGAAATGTTTCTTGAGCAGCAAATCAGTATATTATTATGATTTCTGAAGATCATGAGACACTGAATTCACAAGATGTAAAAAAACTAAGGTGTTTTTAAAGTACTTTTCTTTACAGTAAATGACTCTTGCTTTGATGTTTTTTAAGTTTACTTGTGTCTTGACCATCCAGAATATCAGGCATCATGGCGGTGAGGTTTGCATGTTCTTCAGCGAGTGTGTATAGTCTGTAGCTGCTCTGAGGTCTCTGTGAAGATGTACTGTAGTTTTAGCTCCAGATGTCCTCGTTTGTCGTCCTGCTGGTGCGGTGACCCGTGAGGTCATGTCTGCTCGTCTGCTCCATCTGCTCCTTCAGGAACGTGAACAATCACATCTATGTGAGTTTAAAGAGTACAACTGAGAAAAAACTGCTTTAATAGAATATGTACAGTGTGTAGGATGTGTAATGCATTCAAATTAATAGAATGATGCATTGCATTGTGCAGAATGATGTTTCCATGGCATTTTCTTTCTGCAGCATCATAATGCTATAGACTATATGACTCATGCACTACATTCAAGTCTTCTGAAGTCATACGATGCTCAGGCCGTCTAAGATTCAGATGAGTTTGTTTCTTCATCAGGTTTGTAGAAATGTGTCTCTGCATCAGTGTCTCAGCAATGGATGCTCTGCAGTGAATGGGTGCCGTCAGAATGAGAGTCCAAACAGCTGATAAAAACATCACAATAATCCACACCACTCCAGTCCATCAGTTAACATCTGGAGAAGATGAAAGCTGAAACAAATACATTGATTTGTTTCTTACATGCGGTTTTAGTCTTCTCCAGATGTTAACTGATGGAGACAAGTATTGGAGACAAAAACAGTATTCTTCCATCTTAGAAACATTGCCAAGCTTCGAAGCTAGTTGATGCATTCATGACCTCTAGACTGGACTATTGTAATGCACTGCTAGCTGCTTGTCCTGCATCTTCAATAAACAAGCTACAGATAGTCCAAAATGCAGCGGCTAGAGTTCTTACCAGGTCAAGAAAATATGATCATATTACCCCAATCTTACAGTCTCTGCACTGGTTGCCTATTCAGTTCCGTATCATTTACAAAATATTATTACTTGCCTATAAGGCCCTAAATGGTTTAGCTCCTGCGTATCTAACTTGTCTTCTACCACGCTACAATCCAACCCGCTCCCTAAGGTCGCAAAACTCTGGACTTTTGGTAGTACCTAGGATAGCAAAGTCCACTAAAGGAGGTAGAGCTTTTTCACATTTGGCTCCCAAACTCTGGAATAGCCTTCCTGATAACATTCGGGGTTCAGACACACTCTCTCTGTTTAAATCTAGATTAAAGACACATCTCTTTAGCCAAGCATTCACATAATGCATCTTATAATCTTGTACTTATAATGTGCATTATTCTTCTTCTTTAGCTTGGGTTGAACAAATCATTTTTGCTTAGATGGAACAGCAGCTACGCTAATTATGTCTCTATTTGTTTCTCTGTTGATTAACATCCCGTGGTAACTAGGAATGACAGAAGCTTCAGTCTGGATCCAACCCTTAAATGATCTGAGATGACCGAACACCTGAGAAAAGATGATGCCAACCCCTCAGAGGACCTCAGAGGATGCCAACGCTCAGACAACATACAGAATTACCACATTTTGCCATAAGTTAAATATATTAAGGTTCTGCAATATATAAATATATTGTGGAAACTTAAATTCCTGTAGAGCTGCTTCGCAACGATTTGTATCATAAAAAGTGCTATACAAATAAACTTGAACTTAAACATGGTTTCTATTTTCTCTGTATTTTCTCTATTTCCCATGTCTCTCTCCATCACAGCTCAGGGAGGCTGTTGCCATGGCGCTCACAGGCATCACCAGGGAAACCAGATCTTCACAAGCCAGTGAGACTCAAAGAGAGAATGTATTTGCTCTGTGTGGCGTGTCAGAGGTCAGAGTGTGGTAATGTAACTTATGTAGTACATAGAGAGAGACACAGCCCAGATGGTGTGACACGTCAGACTGAACTACATCTAAAACACTTCTGATACTGGGATTCACAGAAGCCTGTTTCTGCCACAGAATAATCATTCAAAAAAGGTCATTGTGACTATTTATCTCACAATTCTGACTTTTTTGTTTGAGTTTTTGTCTCTGACTTATGACCTCCTTCTTAGAATCGTAAGAAAAAAAGGTCAAATTGTGAGAAGAATGTTGCAATTACATTTTTAAATGCATTTTTTTATTTTCAGAAATGGGCTTCCATGTAGATTTGCCTGTAAGAGGAAAGCTGAAGCAGGCTTTATTGTATTAAAATCCTGAACTTTTCCCTGAAATGTTCTTTAATTAATTTTTCTTTGAAACAATGTACGGTGCTTTTGAAGCATTACGTGTTTAGAATGATAGTAATGCAACATACAAGAAGAAAAAGGAGCAAAATAAATTACATTTTATTATAATTATATATTAATATAATTTACAAAACCTAGTAGTAATAAAAACATTAAACAGACCAAACGTTATGAATCGAATCATTAAAAATATAAATAAAATCTCACTGTTTCAAGAATCACTTTTTTATTACTAGGTAAACAAAAAGACAGGAAGTGAGCCAGAATACAGTTGTTTATGCATACAAAAATGTGGATAAATACTTTTTAAATAATTTTTAGAAGTGTCAGTAATAAATAACATCTTTAAATTAAAACATTGAAAAAATTGGTGTGTTACACAAAACAAAGATGCTGGTGGGCGGAGCTTAGCCGAACGCGGTGACGTCTTTCGGATGCGTCGACCAATCAATGCTCGCGCAAAATTTGAATTCCTCAGGAAGCGTTGTCAGTGATGTTCATTCTGCTTTACTGCTCCAGATTCTCTCACCTGAGCATCAGGTGAGCATATATCTAATCTTCTTTCAGACTGAGGGAAAGTGTCAAACTGAAACACTGCTGCTTTAACATTAATGTCAATTCATTTTCAGAAGATTTTAATAAATATTAAGGCTGTTTGTATAGTGACAGGTCATTGAAGCCTTGTTTTTATACTGATATTTGAGCTTTTAAGATGGTTACTTACTGTTAGTAGAATGTCTGTCAAAATAAAGTGTTACCCTTTAGATACCTGCATTATGATTATAGTACTAATACAGCAGCACATATTTAATAATAATAATAATCACTGTAGCCTGTATTATCATTGGAGCACTGGAAAATTATTCACATTGTGCTCATTTTTAAATGTACATAGGCACACATGTTTTATGGACTGATTTTCAGGATTTTGTAGGTCTATACATTACTTCTATACATTAAAGCCTTAATAAAGGTCTTCAATTGGAGCATCACGTCTTAAATTCATAAAGTCATGCCATTAAATGTTGCATGCATTGAAAAAAATAATTATCTTCCAATACAAATATTTAAACATTCTTAAATCAAGATGCATTTACTGAGATGCAAAATAAATTTATGCTTAAAACACTAAAAAAATCTGTCAGTGGGGTATGAAAACTTTTCTTCTTTTAAATGAGGTTTTCTGAAAGGTCTTAAGAAACTACTTAGAAAGCATGTTTGGGCAACATAGGCATATTCCCATAATTGCTGTCTGGATAGGCAGCTGATTTGTATTTGAACACAGTCATTGCTGACAGTGACGTGTGTTGTATTTGACTGTATTGCTCATGTTTGTCCTGCAGTGATGTTGAAGTTTAAATATGGAGGCCACGGCAGCGTTAAAGATCTGTCTGCTGTCGACTCCATCCCCAGCCGCTGCGCTCGACTCAATCATCTCCTGCAGGTGAGCTCTCATCACCGCTCAGGTGTAGGTCCAATCAAAGCTAGTACTCTTTTACAGCCATCGTTTTGTCAGACTGTGGCTACTGGTGAGCTTTTAGCAATATTTCTTATGCAAATGTCCTGTTTCAGCAGAAAATACATCAGCACGTAAAAGAAAGCTGTGCCTCATTATTTTTTTGGGTCTTAATTGAGTTAATGTCGTTCACGATCACAGCTAGTCTTGCCATGAGTTTGGTGTTTATATCAGAATTTGAAGCTGGTATTATTGCATTGCTGTGAAACGTGACTCGGCCCTGCTTCTTGAAAGAAAAATCTATATATATATATATATATAATTTAATGCACTTATTTAATGATTAAAAAAAAGTACTCAAAATGCATCATTTAATTTACAATCTGCGAAGGAGTGGCAAAAGTGTAAATCAGGATTGAATCATTCATGCATGTGAAAAAGGGCTGAGAAGTGAACAAATAGCTGTAATCTGACTCAGATTCAGACAGGAATCGCATCTTTGTGGGGTTTGTCTGCTGATTAAGGGAGAATACAAGACTTCTGGTTTTCTAAAGCAAAAATGCTTTATATTTTGTGAGAAAATATTAACATGCTCCAGCAAAACATACAGTATTTCTATATAAAGTTTGTGTTGTAAAATGAATGTTTGTGGTTTCTCAGGGAAAGTGCTCTACAGGAGTAAATGGAGTTTCCAGAGAGACTCTGATTGATGCTTTTCTGCTGCTCTATCAAGAGTGCGCCACACCAGAGCACATGAAGATCAAACATGTGGCCAACTTTGTCAATAAATGTAAGCGCCTTAATATGGACTCAGTCAAATAGCCATATAGTCCTTGTTTTTGTTGTATTGTGACCGTTTTTATGTATCAGATGCTGAAGTGGTGGCTGAAGTTCAGGAACTGCTTCCTCGTAAGAAGGATTTTGAGGTGAGGGGCATCGTGGGAAGAGGACAGTTCTCCGAGGTGCAGGTGGTGAAGGAGAAAGCTACAGGAGATGTGTACGCCATGAAGATCATGGACAAAACCAGCCTGCGTTCACAGGACAATGTGAGTCTCATTCAAAGCTGAAGCGTTACACTGCGTCCTGACCTGGAGTGATGTGGTGAAAACCCAAAAAACAACATCAACTCAACAATCTGGACTAGTTTGTCAATTCATTTAGTTTGCTTAACCTCCTAAGACCCTGCATCCTCATATGAGGACATTATATTTTAGTGAATTTCTCTGAGACTGTACATGCCACAGTTTTAAGTCTGGATGTCCTGTATAGAGCCTTTCAGGGCTTTTCAGAGATACTAATGTTTTGATGTTTCTCCATGACCACTCCCTCTCCTTGGTCTTCAAAAATGTCTGATGTTAATTTAGTGACACACTTATGGAAATATAATGCATTTTTAAACTGTGTGTCATAAATCAACATCTCAGGAAAATGTTATGGGTTTCAAATCAAAATATGACTTTCTGTTACGAAACAGGACGTTGATTTCATACATGTCCTCATATGAGGACACCGGGACTAAAAGCATGTTAATTACACATTTTGGGAGACATAATAGGGAAAGAAATTATATTTCAACATTCCGATGAAATATTATATATTATTACTCCCATTATTACACTTCTTTTTTCATTACATTTTGCCCCAAAAACACATTAATATGCAAATTAGGTTTATAGATACATTGATAAAACCCATTTATGTTCATTTTACACACATTTTGCATAAAGAAAAATGGTATATCAAATCTGTTACAACATAGTTGAGAATCACCTTTATACAAAGTTTGGTAAAAAAAAAAAAGAAAAATGCTGAAAACTAAAAATGTATCGGTGATAAAAAAAAAAAAATAAAAAAAAAATCAATTGTTTTTGTCTATGCGTGTTCATTCATGTCTTTTTATTTAAAAAAATATATATTTGGTCACAGTTCACCTGGTTAGGACATGCTTCTGAGCACTATATCTTACACAAACAATATGTGAGCTGTGCTATTGACAATAAATCTTTTGTGCATGCAAAATTTCGATAATGTGACTGTACCTTAACACCAGCCACCACTCCTGGTTTTCTGCTAGCTCTTGCTGTTTTTGTGTGGAATGAACTGTGTTAAGTGCAGTCACTGTCCTTGAGCAAGAAATCCAATCTCAGGTGAGTCCAGGATGATTTTCACCGTAATAAATGCATAAAAGCATCCACTAAATGACTAATTGAGTTAACTAGTATCTGTTGCATGTATATCAGGATCTCATTAATAATACATTCTTCTCTGTCTTGTGAAGGTGCCGTTCTTTGAGGAAGAGCAACGCATCCTGACCCTGAACTCCAGTCCCTGGATCCCTCAGCTCCAGCACGCTTTCCAGGACCAGGACCACGTCTGTCTGGTGAGTGACTGCTTTAACCCAGAGAAGGAGATTTTCTCAAATCAGAAGGCTGCTGGAGTTTCCTCTGCTCTGAATAATGCTTTCATGTGTGATTATGTGATACTAATAGTTTGTTTCTTCTTTAAAAGACATCTGATGCAACATATTTCCAATCACAAGTTACTGTAAATGAAACTGCATGAGTATCAGAACTTCCTTGAACTTCTTGGATGGAAATTATATACAGAAACTGAGATTAATGTTGTCATTTAAAATAAATGTTGTGATTATGTAATCTAACTCGCCTAATAGTGTAAGTCTGTTCTTTAAAAGATTTTGTGAGATGTTGTCAGGCTGTTTAAATATTGTTTAACAAGTGCAGTTTTCTTTCTTGGGTTGATGCATTTTCCTTATGCAACAGGAAGTTTGAGTGGCACATATCAAAGGATTTATTGATTTGATTTGTGTTGGTTCATAATAAATATAGATGGAACTAGGACGATGTTTTTTAACATCCACGATGCACTTCACCTGTAAGTGGATAGAAAAACATGATCCGGCTGCTTTATTTAGCTAAAACTCCCTTTGTGTCAGCGGTGGGGCGTAACACGGCGCTTTGTCTGTCTTTCTAATGGATGTTTGTGATCACGGCGGGTGACAAAACAGCGAATGTTCACAGTGTTCTCGCCCTGCTCCGTACAAACCGTGTCTGCGTCTTTCATCTGTAGAGCTACAGTCTGACCTGAAGATGAGGACATGAAGTTTACTTCAAAGTTTAGATTCAGAATTATACTGAATATTTCCTGTAGAGAGAGACATTCAAGTTAAAAACAGCTCTTACATCATCAGACGCCACACGTTTCCAGTCACATGTTACTGAAAATGAATGCTGCACGAGGATCAGAACTTCCTTGAACTGGGTTTATGGGGCTACCAGTTAATAATAATACTTGTTTATATATTTTATATACCTTAAGGCCACTTTTTGAATGCATAAAATGTAAGACAAATACATAATCCAAACAATACAGAGGCAGAAGTGGGAAATGCGACAGAATTTTGTTAGTGATGCATTGAAATGAGCTATTTTCACTGAAACGAAAAAAAGGTTTTTCCAAATTTAGCTAAAAATACATTTTCAGTAATTTAAATTTGGGTAACTGAACTCAAAATGCGGTTCAGAAAAGTTTTTTGGCAACATTTCGCCTCTCTATTTTAGCCATACGAATTTAGCATAATATTATAATATTATAAAAAAAATATTTAAATTTTCAATTGCCAAAACTTCAGTGCATAGTTATCAGTTAGAAAAAAAACCCCTCATGTATAACTCAAAGTAATTAGTTTATTCCAATATTTTATGTTGATTCATAAATCCCATGTTTTAAAATTATAGTGCATTTGCAAGAAATTTACAGTAGCGTTTACAGTAGAAAACACAGTTGAAGCCTGGATACTCATATGTATCTGTTCCTTGCAATGTGAAACAGATCTCAAATTTACAAAGAAAGCTTTTAGAGCTTCATTGCATTGTTTGCTTTTGCATGAAGTTCAGTTCTGTTCAACATTGTTGCATCACCAACTCTGTGACTTACAGCAAAATTCGCTGATTTTCACAGTGAGTGTGAGCAGCCCTTTAGAGGTTGATAGAGAGAGACTGATGAAAGGACTCTCATGCTCTCAGAATCATTCATTTAAATCTCTCGGCCCTTGTTCGCTTGTTCGAGGAAAGCATGGAAAGACAGTCTCGCGTGTGCTCTCAAGAGAACACGAAGAGTCACTCTTTCTCCAGATGAACTCTTACTGGACTGAAGCAGCTCAGCTTTACTTGATTCTCCATCAATCAATGTCTCAAATCTGATCATCAGGATCTTTTGAGGAGCGTTTGTTTCCAGAAGCTTTACTTTCTCTGTTCCTCAGCGGAGGAATGATCTTCATCTCACATCTTCTGAGGAGCGTTTATTTCTTCATCTCTCAATCAGCATTGCATTATATGTCTGGATCATTTACATCTCATCTTACTGAGACATATTACTGGAGATATAGAGCAACCGCTGATATTTAGATCATTTTATGTCTGTATTTGTGTTTTGTATCTGCTGTACTATTATAAACATCTCACTGATTTACAGTAAAAGCATCAGAATTTCATCATAAATATCAGCATCTGCAACAAATTCGTATTTTTGCTCATCTTAAATCTCTGAATAAAACTGAGCTGTTTTTTCCTCCATATTCTCACTCTATCAGTCTATATGAGCCATAAAACCTGGTGTATCATATATGATACTCAACAAAAATACTTTTTTAAAATATATTTTATCTAAACGTTCAATAAACTGTTCAATTTTAGAGAATTTGGTCAGGCTTTAGTGTTAATTTGCTCAGCAAGTGTCTCTTCAAACTGTTTTGGAGATAATCATGCTTCATAGTTAATCTGCAGCAGTTATATCATCAGTGTATGAAACTATATTAGATGCGTTTGCATTCACATACTTGTATCTTTACGACTATGTGTTCAGGGAATCCCTATTTTTAGCAAACAGCTCTTATAATTACAACACGGTCTGTTTGGAATCAGTGCTACAGTATCATTAATGTGTGATTTAGTGTAATATTGCACGGACAGTGATTAGCTGTCGCCCCACGCAGTATCTGTGGGGTGTGGTGGAGGCTTTCCAGCTTCTCATGAGGGCAAACGCATGAAGCTCAAAGTGACTAAAGAGACAGTTTTCTATTTCTGCCACCTCCCTCGTTCCAGACGCCCCCGGCAGAAGAGGGGAAAAAACCCAGTAATCTGTCTTTACCCGAACGATGCGCTGAAAAGACCCTCACTAGCTTGTTGCTAGGATACGTGGGCTAGAATTCGGCGCTTGCCGCTCGTGTCCCGCTGGCATTTGCTTTCTATTCATGTTCTCTTGTGTGTGTTTGTGAGGGCATGTGTACGTGCACGTGTGTTTTTTCACGCACCGTTCTGTGTGTTTGTGTGGTGCTGATTTGCCCCAGAGCCGTCACAGAGGGGCAGATCTCATAATGATGCTCAGTTGGTACTAAGGGGCCCAAAGTGTGCCAAGAAAATATCCCCCGCACCATTACACCACCACCACCAGCCTGAACCGTTGAGACAAGGCAGGATGGATCCATGCTTTCATGTTCTTTACGCCAAATTCTGACCCTACCATCTGAATGTTGCAGCAGAAATCAAGACTCATCAGACCAGGCAACGTTTTTCCAATCTTCTATTGTCCAATTTTGATGAGCCTGTGTGAATTGTAGCCTCTGTTTCCTGTTCTTAGCTGTGTGAAAATCCCAGTAGATCAGCAGTTTTTGAAATACTCAGACCAGCCAGTCTGGCACCAACAACCATTCCACGTTCAAAGTCACTTAAATCCCCTTTCTTCCCCATTCTGATGCTCGGTTTGAACTTCAGCAAGTCGTCTTCACCACATCTAGATGAATGCATTGAGTTGCTGCCATGTGATTGGCTGATTAGCAATTTGTGTTACCAAGCAACTGAACAGGTGTACCTGATAAAGTGGCCGCTGAGTGTATGTTATAATATTGTGTATGTTTATTCTGAATAATAAGAGTTGTATTATATAAAATTATAATAATAAAATATTTTGTGTCATGTTTGTTATGTGTGTGTGTATATATATATATATATATATATGACAATAATTATAAAAAAATAATTTATATATAATTTTTTAAATATATTTTATATAATTTTTTAAAAATAATTTTATTTATATTCATAATGTTAAATATACAAGATATATGATCATTTTATATATATATATATATATATATATATAAAACAATAATTATTTAAATATTTTGTTATAACGATAAAATATATACGATTTATAAAAGACATTATACAATTATTTTTTAAATATAAAATACAATTTAAAATTTTATAGATAAATTTACATTATTTTGTGCCATGAAAAAATATTTAATATTAATATAAAATATTTTTATTTTATGCATTTTGACTGTCTTTTTCACCATTACTAGCAGTTTTGTCTCTTATGGATACATGACAGCGAGACAAAGAAATATTTTATTCCAGAAATGCTTCGAATGTCTTTTCCTCCACAGAATGTGATCAAATAAAACAAATCGTCTGAGCTGTGGTGGAAATGTTGACGAGATGAGGGAGAAAAATGACAGAATTGCTGTGTGTTGCATGTAAACGCACTGGACGTTGTTAGAAGAAGAATTAAAGCAGTGTGTGAAGTGTGTTTTAATGAGAGAACGAGCCGTTTTCCCCTCACATGCTTCACGTCGCTGTGTAATGTCTCGGGAATTTCGGGACATAATTTTAATGATTATGATCTCTTTCATGTTCTATTCCAGTAAAATGACTCCGGCTATTTTGCATTTGCTTATAAAATGTCTTATTGATGTATTAGTCAGACGAGACTCTGCCGATGCTCAATTAGAGATGCAGCACTGCTGTAAATCACCAAATAATCACAATAAATAATTAACTGTTTACATTTGCATATATTCATTGTTGTGCTGGAGTCTGTGAGGTTCATGCATCAGGAATCTCTCTGTTTACATGTTCAGATCATTTATAGAGTGATTAATTTGAGCCTGTGGTATGGTTAGAGGCTGATATTGTGGCAGATACTGCGTCTATAAATAAAAACACAGTCATTCATTCATATACCTGCAGCATTCACACCGCCCTCTCTGGGCTTTTCTCTGCTGTTTTTCCTTGTTTTCTTTGGGTGTGCACATACGCCAGTCTCTCAAGATGCAGTTTTTAAGCTAATTGTCTAATTAGAAGGATAATGGTGTAATCACAAGCTTTTATTTAGAATGTGGATGTGTGATCGAGACGAGTGGCTGCTAATTAAACCAACCGGACGGAGATGTTTTGTGCAGTAATAGATTCACTTACAGGTGATGATCACGTTGTGAGATCTGTCGTACACATGATGCTCAGTTTCCCACTTACTGTAAACTCGTTATGTGCTCGTTACATTCACTTCTGTCATTGCATTGGATAAAATGTCAAAACAAGTGTCATTTATAAAGATTGTACATGCACAAACAAAACATTTGTAAAAGGTTTCAAAATCAAAACCCTAGCTGATTAAATACAAAAGTGATGAAGAAAACACATTTGTTTAGTATTTTGCTATCTAATGCCATGATATTTACAATAGTTTTTTTAAAGTGTGACTGAAGTGTTGAGAATGTTGAGAGCTGAGAGATTTTTTTCACACTGTTTTTGACTCCGACTGAATCCATTGCATCAAATGCTGTTCATGTTCTGTCCAGGTGATGGAGTTTCTGCCCGGCGGGGACCTCATGGCTTTGATGAACAGATATGAAGATCAGTTAGACGAGTCTATGGCTCAGTTTTACCTGGCGGAGCTCGTACAGGCCATTCACTCGGTCCATCAGATGGGATACGTGCACAGGTACAACAAAACACACACTATTAAAAAGACCCAGCCATTAACATGATTTACTATTTTCTGTTGCTAGACAGGTATTAGACATTCTCTTTCTGTTGAGCATATGTTTGTATAAGCACCTGAGTGCATGTTGGTTTTTGTTTGTGTGTATTTTATTAGATTTTTCCTGGAAGAGAGGAATTGTAAATTTTTACCTGCTGAAAGTTAATTTTAATAAACTAGCACATGCTAGACTTCAGTTTTAATAATTCAGAAATAATCTCTTTTATTTTTATCTTATTCTATTCTATTCTTGGAAGAGAGACTAAATTCATAATGTGATTTACCTGATAAAAGTTGATTTTAACTTTTATAAATTAACTGGAAAATTCTAGACAGTAGACACCGGTTTTGATTTCATACTCGACAGAAAGATAATCTTTATTTTATTTGTCAGTTTCCTGGAGGAAAGTCTAAATTCTAAATGTTTATTTGTTAAAAGTTAATATTACCTTTTTATAAATTCATATGCTGGAATACAGTTTTGATTTCATAGACTTTACAGAGAATGTATAATGAAACAGAAGTAAATTTGTGTTAGAAATATGACTCTTTTTTTTTTTTCTCATTGAGGTTACAGTTCTTAATCCTCTTGTTTCTTGTCCTCATTCATTTCTTTTGTCAGAGATATTAAACCAGAGAACGTTCTGATCGACCGGACG
Source organism: Barbus barbus (assembly GCF_936440315.1). NCBI lineage: Eukaryota > Metazoa > Chordata > Actinopteri > Cypriniformes > Cyprinidae > Barbus > Barbus barbus. Next base: position 1,224,953 of record NC_136733.1, read on the forward strand.
GGTCACATTAAACTGGGCGACTTTGGATCAGCAGCCAGACTGACCGCTAACAGAACGGTAATGAGTGTGAAGACGTCTTTCTGATATCACGTTATTCAGAGAGGAACCTTTCGTTCTGTTCAGGGAGGACCGAACATGTGTGCCCTGAGTTTGATATCAGCTGAATATGTTTAAATGTGGTGTAACCATGTTTCATGTCCACTTTAAACAGTGAGAGTTTGGACACAGATGAATTGAATGGTGTATTGTTATCTGGGGCAGGTGACTTGCTCCAAACTCCCGGTGGGCACTCAAGACTTCCTGGCCCCTGAGATCCTGTCCGCGCTCAATGGAGGGCCGACGTGCAGCTACGGCCCAGAGAGCGACTGGTGGTCCCTGGGCGTCATTGCTTATGAAATGATCTACATGAAATCACCCTTCGCTGACGGCACGTCCACAAAAACCATCAACAACATCCTGAACTTTCAGGTGAATCTAGCAGCTTGATGTTTGAAAGCTCAGTCTGAATTACACTGTCTTCCAAGAAAATATTTGTTTTAATGAGTAGGTTCAAAACACTGATTCACTGATTTGTTTGCATTCCAGAATTTTTTCATTTTGCTACACAAATTTGATGTGGTTTTCTAATGCATACACACACTCACCGGCCACTTTATTAGGTACACCTGTTCAATTGCTTGGTAACACAAATTGCTAATCAGCCAATCACATGGCAGCAACTCAATGCATTTAGGCATCTAGATGTGGTGTAGACCACTTGCTGAAGTTCAAACCGAGCATCAGAATGGGGAAGAAAGGGAATTTAAGTGACTTTGAACGTGGAATGGTTGTTGGTGCCAGACGGGCTGGTCTGAGTATTTCAGAAACTGCTGATCTACTGGGATTTTCACACAGCTAAGAACAGGAAACAGAGGCTACAATTCACACAGGCTCACCAAAATTGGACAATAGAAGATTGGAAAAATGTTGCCTGGTCTGATGAGTCTTGATTTCTGCTGCAACATTCAGATGGTAGAGTCAGAATTTGGCGTAAAGAACATGAAAGCATGGCTCCATCCTGCCTTGTCTCAACGGTTCAGGCTGGTGGTGGTGGTGTAATGGTGCGGGGGATATTTTCTTGGCACACTTTGGGCTCCTTAGTACCAACTGAGCATCGTTTAAACACCACAGCCTACCTTAGTATTGTTGCTGACTGTGTCCATCCCTTTATGACTACAGTGTACCCATCTTCTGATGGCTACTTCCAGCAGGATAATGCACCATGTCACAAAGCTCAGATCATCTCAGACTGGTTTCCTGAACATGACAATGAGTTCACTTTACTCAAATGGCCTCCACAGTCACCAGATCTCAATCCAATAGAGCACCTTTGGGATGTGGTGGAACGGGAGATTCGCATCATGGATGTGCAGCCGACAAATCTGCAGCAACTGCGTGATGCTATCGTCAATATGGACCAAAATCTCTGAGGAATGTTTCCAACACCTTGTTGAATCTTTGACACGAAGAATTAAGGCAGTTCTGAAGGCAAAAGGGGGTCCAACCCGGGACTAGCAAGGTGTACCTAATAAAGTGGCCAGTGATTGTATGTAAAATGCATGATTCCATATAATTTTCCTTTTATTCATTCAATGATAATGTGAAATCATTCCATCATTGGATTTAACTTTTAATAATTACACTATTTTACTTGTAGCATTAAATATATTTTTTTTTGTTTTTTGTTTTGTTTCTATTTTTTTAGTTTCCTTGAAATGAGACTTAATTCTAAATGTGTTTAAATGTGTTAATTTTAAATTTAATGAATAATCTAGCATGTACTTGACACCAGTTTTGATTTTATTTTACTTTTTATTTTTGTTTTGTTTTACTTGTTGGAATTTTTAATTAAATATAAAAAAATCCTTTTAGCTCAGTGTTAATACATAAATATCAAGAAATATGCTGAATATGAAGAAATATCAATATATACAGTCAGATCCATATTTATTTGGACACAGGCACAGTTTTTAATTTAGTTGCTGACCAAAACATATTCAAGTTACAGTTATATAATGAGTACTGCTTAAAGTGCAAACTCTGAGCTTTAATTTGAGGGTATTCTCATCACATTGGAGGAAAGGTTAAGGAATTGAAGCTCTTTAATATGTACCTCCTCCCTTTTTCAAGTAAGTAATAGGACAGTTGACTCAAAAGCTTTTTCATGGACAGATGTGGGCTATTCTTTCGTTATTTCTACATCAATTAAGCAGGTAAAAGGTCTGTGGTTGATTCTAAGTGTGTCATTTGCATTTGGAAGCTGTTGCTGTGAACCACATCATGCGTTCAAAGGATCTCTCCATACAAGTGAAACAGACGATTATTAGGCTTCAAAAACAAAGCAAATCCATCAGAGAGAGAGCAGGAACATTAGGAGCCAAATCAACAGAGAAAACAAGACTGCACTGGTGGTGAGCTCAGAAACATAAAAAGACCTGGACGTCCACGGAGGACAACAGTGGTGATGATCGGAGAATCCTCTCCATGGTTAAGAAAAACCTTTTCACGACATCCAGCCAAGAGAAGAACACACTCCAGGAGGCAGACGCGTCTACAGTCAAGAGAAGACTTCACCAGAGCAAATACAGAGGCTTCACCACAAGCTGCAAACAAGGCCTGATTAGACTTTGCCAAAAAACCAGAGCACTTCTGGAAAAGCATTCTTTGGGCGGCTGAAATTAAGATCAACCTGTACCAGAATGACTGGAAGAAAGAAGTCTGGAGAAGGCTTGGAGCAGCTCGTGATCAAAGCACACAACATCATCTGAGAAACAAGGAGCAATGTGATCATGAGCTGCATGGCTTCAGTGGCTCTGGGTTACTGCTGTTTAGTGAAGATGAGACAGAAGACAGAAGCAGCCGGATCAATACTGAAGTGTGTAGAGATATACTCTCTGCCCAGATTCAGTCAAATGCAGCAAAGGGGGGCGGTCGTGGCCTAATGGTTAGAGAGTTGGACTTGTAACCCCAAGGTTGCAGGTTTGAGTCTCAGGTCTGGCAGGGATTGTAGGTGGGGGGAGTGAATGTCCAGCGCTCTCTTCCACCTTCAATACCACGACTGAGGTGAGTCCCTCAACTGCTCCCCGGGTGTGTGTTTACGGTGTGTGTGTGCGTTTGTTCACTTCTCACTGCTGTGTGTGTGCGCACTTGGATGGGTTAAATGCAGAGCACAAATTGCAAGTATGGGACAAAATGTGCTTCGCCGATTTCGGAGCCATGGCTCCGTGTTTGTTTTGGTGATTTCAGATATCAACATTGGCTTCCAGAAATCGCTTACCCTGCCTTTAAAGTCTGCACTTCAATTTCATCTTGATTGTTTTATTTTTAATTCTGTTCTGGTGGCATACAGAGCCGAAATTATAAAAATTGTGCCAGTGTCCAAATGGACCTAATTGTAAATCAAGTCAAATCACATTTTTTTCTATAGTGCTTTATAAAGCCGATGGTTTCAAAGCAGCTTCACCTTAATAAACAGGAAAATAACAGAGTTAATGTTGTAAAAATTCAGCAGTTATGAAACCAATTCAGTTTCATCTATAAAAGCAGCTGGACAGAAGACAATAGTGTCATTATTTAGCTCAATTTCAGCTCAATAGCAGTGTCAGTGTTGCAAGTTACTATCCAGCTCAATTGGTTTTTATCCGAGAGTGTCAGTGCAGTCAAATTGATATTAATTAAAAATATTCTATCACCCAACTCTGTATACAAAAATTGATGTTCTCTTGCTTGTGTTTTGCACCCAGCGTTTTCTGAAGTTTCCAGAGGAACCCAAAGCCAGCGCTCAGTTTGTCGACCTGCTGCAGAGTTTGTTATGTGGATCGCGGGAGCGTCTGGGATACGAGGGCCTGCGCTCGCATCCGTTCTTCTCCTCCGTCGACTGGACCAACCTGAGACACGGTAAGACATTCTGCGCTCGGAGTTAAAAGTGAATTCGTTCTGAAGCACAAAGCCGCACTGCCATCAGAGGCCTCGTCAATGCGTCTGCAGCCTAATTTTTCCTTGTACCTGTTAATTACAGGTTATTAGTCATTAGCCTGACTTGCTGCTATTTCGGTCGCCTTTTAAAGTGATTACTTCTCTAGTGTAATTGCTGGATTTGTTGTAGTGGGCTGGGATGTGTCTGAGTGCACAGATTGCTCTGCAGGTTTAAGTGAAACACAGATGATCTGAAATAATTCATTAAGCCTGTGGCGTAAAGCTCAGAGTTTCTTCTATATCTGCTTTAAGACTTTAGGATTGTTAACTCGGGGTGGGAAGCATGAGCATTATCTTGAATCACAGATTTAGTACTTCTTTATCACAGTAAACATATTGCAGTAGTGCATGTGTTGTGATGTGCATACTGTATAGCACTGGAACATCAGTTGATATCATATGACAGCATTTGCAGTCACACTCTGATAACAAACTACGTTTATGGGAAAATAAAAAGCCACCATATGTTTAATAAGGCATTAACTTGCGTACACACACACACACTTGTGGGGCAGCGGGTGGATTTCTGTGGCATTAGTCAGATTATGGAGTGTGCAGGTGTTCTCACAGAGAGAAGTGCTCAAATAGTCACACAGCCAAACATTGAGATAACACACACACAAGCGCACACACACACACACACACACACACACACACACACACACACAGTGAAACATCTCTTGCTCATGCAGAGTTCCCTACAGGATTTTGTTCCTGCAGGATATTGATTAACTATATGAAATTATGGAAATATATAAATATTTTCTTTCCCCATATGTTGAATTTTGTGATCATTTCTAAATGCATTTTAATAGACTGAATCATGCAGTGAAAGAACGCACTCTTTATGCGCATATGGACTAGTCTAACCTTAATATAATATGCTATAATAGGATTAGTCCAACGAATCGTTCGGTTTGTAATAGGGATGCACGATATTATCGGACTGATATCGGCCGATAATGGCTTTAAATGTAAATATCGGCATCGGCCTGATATGAAAAAGGATGCCGATATGTCTTGCCGATAAGAGAAATACATTAACTCACATAGGCTCAGGGTGTGCTAGTGATTAGATCACGAGCAGTGTGTCTCATTCTTAAAGCAAAGTTTTGTCTGAATGATGATTAGATTAACTGATTTAGATTGCTGAACTTAATCTGTGAAAGCGCGTACAGAATGACGCGTTCGGTGTGTGATAGAGTAAACAGTAACAGCACGTGCAGCGGCAGCAGAGTTGGAAAATATCGGCAGAGTTGAAAATATCGGGATATCGGCCAAAATCCGATATCGTGCATCCCTAGTTTGTAATGCGTACTGAACCGAAAGCCTAGTACCGAACGGTTCAATATGAATACGTGTATCGTTACACACCTAGCAGATGGCACTCTACTCTAGTTTTTATCCGCACACTCAAATGCTGATGAAGAAGAGCGCTTGTGCGTTCGGCTGAGTCTGTAATCTCACCTCGGCTCAGAATGCTTTTATGACGCCAGATTCATGTAAACACAGCCCACTGTGAACACACTTCGCTTCAACCTTTTTGAATTTTTTGAATGATTATTTTAGGTTCAAGTGTGTGTAAGGATTTGGAAACAAGCAGAGTATGGCTGTTTCTAAAGCATGCAGCGCCATCTACTGTTCAAAACTAAGCTCAGAATCGACTCGAGAAAGAATCGCGATGCTGAATCATTTCTCGTTTCGCGATGCATCGATTTATTTTCCCAGCCCTAGTGACGAGTGTGTTCCGTGAGGTAAGCTGACCGGGCTGAGTTCAGTACCGAGTGAGATCGTTGAGTAAGTTCAGTGACTAGTGAGTTGAGTTCATTGAGTTGAAATTATCGCTTAAATTCCAGCGATTATCATCAACTTGATTGCACAGATACTATTTGAACTGAACTGAGCTGGACGATGACATCACTGAATCAATGATGAACTGACTCTAATTGAAATTGAGTGTTTACTGTTATCCTTTTGTATTATTACATACTATTTTTCCTATTTAATACTGTAAAGCTGCTTTAACACAATTTATTAAAACCATTAAATAAAGGTGACTTTTGTGAATTCAGGGATGATTGAGTTGAGCTGAGTAGGGGTGTATTGCGATATTTTGTTTGGTGATACTATATCAATTATCAAAAACGGAATATCAATATTTAAAGAAAAAACAAATCATACAAGATTCATGGCAGTTGTTTTGTTTTGAGTTTATATCCCGACAGCTAGATAGCAGTCTTCATCTCTGAACTTAAACAGTGACAGGAAATATTAGCATTAGGGCACGCCACTAATGTTAGCGTTAGTTCGCTGCCAGTAATGAAGGATGAAAGAATTGGTCCAGTTCCTCTTTCGGTGTACAAAGCTGAAGTGTCTCGGCGATTCCACACAGAATTCCATGAGAGGCGCACTATATATATACTGTTCATTCATCAGCTGAAAACAGAATGGAATTTAAGAATCAATATTGGTTCATAAAAATTAGAAGCTTTTAAAATCGAGAAATCCTTGTTTTTTTACACAGCCCTAGCATGTTTAGTTGTTTTTAGTTGCTGTCACTGCGGTGTGCGGTGTTGAACATGTGAAGCACAGTCTCTGTTCATCTGTTCTCTTCGTAAATACAGAAATGCATAAGCCTATATGCTTCTCCTGTAGGGTCATTATTAAAAATGAAAATGTGAACAAAATTTGAACAATTAAATATGTTATAATTAAATATGAAAATTTAAATGAGGGGTAATTTTACAACCCTGTCTGTCAAAATAACAGACAATGTTAAAGTCTAACACAACCTCTGATTGTATGTTACAGTTGTAAACTTGAACCTTAAAGCAGGGTCTAAAAATATATAAAAGCTTACTTTTTATACATTTAACTAAAGAATCCTGCAAGCACTTTATTGTTCTGGAAAGAAAGTGGTTCAGTAACGTTGAATGTTACTGGGACTGATTAATGCAAATGCAGATCCCACGGTGTTCTGGTTAAATTTATTTATTTTTGCTGAGGTTTGCATATGATGGTGTGTTCTTAATGTCAGCTTTCCTAAAATCATATCCTATTCCTAAAATTAGAAATATCCCAATATTTTGCCTTGCTTACAGTATCGCATCGCAAACCCTGTATTGTGATATGTATCGTATCGCCAGATTCTTGCCAATACACAGCCCTACAGCTAAGACATTGTGTTGATTATTTATTGTATTATATTGGAGTGTCCAGTTTGTCTTTAATTGCATATAATGCACAAACTCACAACTGTAAGATGTTTTATTTTTCTTGTGGCTGCAAGAAACAAAGGCTAATGAGCAATTTGAAGCAGGCCAACCATACTGACAGTATGTGCATAATAGAATTAGATGAGATGGGCACAGAATTGCTGTAATGAAGAGAACCCCTATTGTACACACATTCACAAAAAAAAAAAATAATTAAATGGAAGAAACAGACCCACTGTTGTTGATGAGCTGTGTTCGGTTACTGAGTGAAGATGATATTTGCTAATAGTGTGTGTGTGTGTGTGTGTGTATCTGCAATCTTCTTGCTCTCTAGATAGATCTTGATCACTTATCAAATTTCTATTGTTTGGCTGCTACTGCATGAAAGTATCGCTAAAAATAAAGACAGTTGTTATTTCTGTGCGTCTGATGTGATTATGATTGATTGTATGTTGAATTGACCTGTAGCTCAAAGGCTTGTTATTGTTATTTAATGAATGTCATTTGGTCAGTTTCCTGAGATAAATCAACTCTATTGAGATGATTAACATATTCAGATGAGCTGATGAACCGCTCTGAGTGTGCTGAAATCATCACGTGTCACCTGCAGTCGATGTGCTTGTGTTTGTTAGATCCTTCTGTGATTTGTTGTTGTTGTTGTTTTTTAGATAAATGAACCAATTGTTTAAATGTATAAACAACCCCCCCCCCCCCCCCCCCCCCCAGCGGCAGATACTGTGTGTGTGTGTGTGTGTGTATAAATACAGCTGTTTGTGTGGATGTAGCTCTGTGTGTGTGTGTGTGTGTGTGTGTGTGTATAAATACAGCTGTTTGTGTGGATGCAGCTCTGTGTGTGTGTGTGTGTGTGTGTATAAATACAGCTGTTTGTGTGGATGTAGCTCTGTGTGTGTGTGTGTGTGTGTGTGTGTGTGTGTGTCTCAATACAGCTGTTTGTGTGGATGCAGCTCTGTGTGTGTGTGTGTGTGTGTATAAATACAGCTGTTTGTGTGGATGTAGCTCTGTGTGTGTGTGTGCGCGCGCGCGAATCTCGCATCGGGTTTTGGCTGTGACTCACGCTGATTAGCTGAGACTGCTGCAGTGAGAGAGAGAGAGTGGGCAAGCGAGTTATTGCGCTACAGTCTTATCACTGAGACCCCCATCTTTCTCTCTCTCTCTCTCTCTCTCTCTCTCTCTCTCTCCAGTCTGTTTTTCTCACCGACCACCTCACAGGTTTTCTCCTCTCGTCTCCTCCAGTTCTCCCTCCGTTCGTTCCGTCTCTGCGTTCTGAGGATGACACCTCCAATTTCGAGGAGTCCGAGTGGCCCCCCCGCCCTGCGGCCGCTGCCCAGCGAGATCATCCTCGCTCAGGCTTCCACGGACGAGACCTGCCCTTTGTAGGGTGGTGCTTCAGTCGGGCCCTGAGCGCACTGGCCAAGTCTGAGTGAGTACACACACACACACACACACACACACATGCTGATTTTACTAGTCTAGTCACAGGTGGTCCATTGGTGCGGAGACGGCTACATCACCACGGCGACTGTCACCAGGCAACATTGTGGCTGAATGCGAGGTATGGCTTGTGCGGGGAAAGCTGCGGTTCTCTCACTTCACATGTCTTTAAGATGAATGAGAGGGAGCCGCGTGTGCGCGCCGCTGTTTTTATATCCGGAGACTCAGAATATCTCATGCATGTGTTGCCATGTGCATGCAGGGGAACGGGAAACCCTCGTCTGGCGCGCGCACGTGTGTGTGTGTGTGTGTGTGTGTGTGTGTGCTATGATCTGAAGCACAATGGAAGCCAGTGCGTAAACACCGTGTAACGTGATCGGCTCTGTGTTTGCTGGGATGTGGTCAGCCTTCAGTCTGTTGTTTTGGTTTGCATTTGCTCTGATCGTGTGGTTAGTTGTTTTGATCGGTGAATCTCACTATAATCTGTTAAGAACATGTCTGGGTTGTGTTTCATCTCTGAATCAGAAGAAAAACATGAAAACCATATGCTCATTACCACAATGCAAAAAAACCTCATAAACTGTAATATTTTTAACTTAATTTTTTGTAATTCTAATTGCTATAATGCAAACATAATTCTCATTACTGTAATATTTTTTTCTATTTTATATTTAATTTCTCCCAGTTCTTATTACCATAATTTAAAAAAGATTTTTAAATTTAATAAAAAAAAAAATTTCTCCCAGTTATCATTAGAATAACAATTCTCATTATCATAATGCAAACATTTCTCCATACTATAATGTTAATTAATTTTTTTTACCAATTCTCATTACTATAATGCAGGGCTGGGTGATTTTTCCTGATTTTATTGATTAATTTGAATTTAATGTTTTGCCACAATTTAGTTTTAGAATTCTCATTACTAAAATGCAAACTGAATTGTCATTACTGTAATGTTTTTTATTAATATTTAATGCAACCCCCCCCAATTGTCATTTACCATAATGTAAAACAAATTCTCATTACTGTAATGTTTTTTTATCATAATTTATTTCATTTTTTATTTTTTATTTTTTTACCCCAGTTCTCATCGTGCATATAAAAAAATCGAATTGCTGTAATGTGGAAAACCATTGTAAAGTATTTAAACATCATTGGTAGTGGTTGTGCTTTAATTTGTTGGTTTTAATCACAGTAATTGTATTGCAATGAGTGATTCGAAAGTAAAATATCTGGATGCATTACAGTAATGAGTGTGTGTGTGTGTGTGTGTGTGTGTGTGTGTGTGTGACGTGCTGTCCAGTGATTCCCTGTGTCTCTGAATGCGTTCAAGCGTGAGTTTATTATGACATGCTGCGTGCTGTATGATGTGTCGAATCAGGTGACGGTCTCGGTCAGGAATCTGATCCCAGATGAACCATAAATAACATGTTTTTTTTCCCAGGAGCTGAAGGGAAAGGCAAAAAGAGAGGGTGAGGTGAAGCTTTATAACGTTAGTCAGAATGAGAATGAACCCAGAATGTATTTCTATGGTAACCAGAGTGAGTTTTCTTCCCACGCTCCCCCCTCAGTCTCTCTCCATCCATTCATACGCTTCTTCTCTCTCTAATCCTGAAATGCGTATTTGTCCAGCCATGTGTAATGTTGTTGCCATCGTCTTCATATAGCATTTCCAGCACCATGAAATCCGCCGAACGCAACAGCAGAGGAGCGTGGGAATGTTAATGCAGAAGCGCAGCTGCTGATTGGTGGACTGACACCTCAGGAGATGCGCTGCGATATGAGAGCGCTGGATCCGTCTCGAGGCAAACAGAACATCTGTAATGAGCGAAACCAGTCGTAAACCGCCCTCACTGATGCACGCTTCAGAAATGCATGCATTGTGGCTGCAGTAGGTGTGTTGTTTAGCACGCTTGACGTGCCGTTATTCATGTACCGCACATCTCTCTCATAAACATGCATTCTTTTTGTACTGCACAGCTGGCGAGCGCATGATCAGGCAGTGCAATAGATAAACATCTCAGGTACCTTAGGATTGTTGATTTACAGTGCAGTCGTGTCTGATGGGGTTGCATTGGCGCTATTGTGACGTGTGGACTCCCCTCACATGCCGCCTTTGTGTGCTTGCTCACTATAGATCCGTCAGGCCAAAGATGCTGTGTGTCTCTTTCCTTATTAACAGATTCACCAGGACAAGATCTGTCACAGTAATTGGGTAAATGTCTGGTGAAATGTGCATTGGAATGGAAATATCAGGGAGTTTTAAAGGATGTTATTTCTGTTACTAACATCACCAAACAGAATTGCACAAATAATGACTGTTTTCCTGAATTCTCTCCACATTGTCAGTTGGTCAATGAACAAACTTGGTGTTTTCTGTAGTGAATATCAATTTTGTTTAATTTCAGCAAATACACTGTAAAAAGTTATTTGTTGATAAAACAAAGGTTATAAGAGTACATTTTGCAAGAAAATACAATTTCAGTCTTTCTACTTCAAAATTAAAAATTTAATTCAACGAGTTCCTTGCTATTTCTTTAAAGAAAAAAAGGCTTAGAAACTTAGGCTTTTTTTTTTTTCATTATTATTAAAATTTTTATTTTCATAATGCAAAAAATTCTAATTACTATAAGGTTTTTTCATTGCATTTATTTCATTTTAATTTTCCCCCAATTCTTGTTACCATAATACAAAAAAGCTCATTACTGTCATATTTTTCTAATTTAATTTTGCTCCAATTCTCATTATCATAATGCATAAATTGCTATAATGTTTCTTTTTAATTTTTTGGTATCTTTTCCCCCTAATATTCATTATTATAATGAAAATAATAATCAAATAAAATATATAAAATAAAACAATTGAAAAGTATTTAAACATCACTGGAAGTAATTGCTCTACTGGTTTTTATTTTGCTGATTTTAATGAAGATTGCAGCGATAAGAATTACTGAAAAGAACATCTGGATGCATTACAGTAATAAGTGTGTGCAACATGCTTTTTAGGATGTATTTTGGAGACATTTACACACTAGTAAATGTTGTTCAGATATTGAATATGATGTGCAGAGTGCTAGCAATGCCAAGGTCATCATGAGTTCAATTCCCAGGGAAATACATGAAGCGACGTAAACCTTGAATGCAATGCAAGTCACTCTGGATAAAAGCATCTGCTTAATGCATAAACGCAAATATATTAATCCCATTGATTTGAAACTGAAATACAAATTTAAGCCGCCTCTATATCTGTCAGCGTTGACAGTAAATCAGCCAACATTTGTCTCGGAGAACTAATTGACTCCCAAAACAAAGTGAAACGCTCTGCTGTTAGACAGCAGCAATCGCTGCGCTCTCTTTAGTTGCATTTTACCCCATTGTGTAGTAAAAGTGCATTAATGATATGATGTATGCCATGCTGAAGTATCTCTGGAGAGACAGCTTGTTTTCGGTTGAGTCAGTGCTCTAATTGGAGAGTTTCCTGACTGCTGTAATAATGACCGGCCGAGAGTAGGTGGCTTCCTCTTCTCTCTGTGACTCACGGTTCGTCTGGGTGATGCAGCTTGGATAATTCAAAGACTAGCTGGTTTGTCAGTAAACAAATAGTTTGTCCAATAATGAGATATTGTCCTCGTTCTCGTGTTGACATTTCTCTGTTCACGCAGTGTTTTTCCATACAGTGACCAGGGGCTGTTCGGCTCCTTAAAGCATCTTTATGGTTTGTAAATGATGATAGAATTATTATCGTTGGCCGGGTGAAGCATTAGAGCACTTTATCTGGCATCTGGATTTCAGAGCTGTGATTTCACGCCGCGAGCGACGTTATCGTGTTTCTGTTCCAGTGGGAGTTTTCACGGCTTCACCTCAACAAACCCTCTGATTATCTGAAGTATTTTGATACGGTGCTTTATAATTCTGACTGTATCTGATCTGGAAACAGTGATAGGATGGGTTTCTTCTATTCTTCTATTAATATGTGGATGGCTGCTGACATGTTAGACATGTTTTATCACATCGGTTTAAAGTACGTGACTCACTTTAAGCTCCAACCGTAATTAAACACACCTGAAGCAGCTAATCGAGCTCTTACGAGGCATACTAGAAGCTTCCAGCAGGTGTGTTGAGGCAAGTTGGAGCTAAACTCTGCAGGATACCGGCCCTTCAGGACCGAGTTTAGACAGCCCTGGGTTAACAGCAAATATTTTTCCATTGTAGTTAATATGCATTCTTAAACTAGACCAACCCCCCCCCGGGTTAGTATAATAAATACTAACCACATTACTAAAGTAATAAGCCCCAACAAGCCATGGTTCATAGCTTCGCGTCGTGCCTAAAACCCCTTTAGCTGTTATAAATTCACTGTAAACCACGGCTTCACGGGGCTTATTGCTTTTATAAAACGGTTATTCCATATATGAAGCAAGTTTCACAAAATAAAGCAAATAAAATGTAATGATAAAAACATTATTCTTGCGCCAAACAGAAATGTAGTTCCTCAGAAACGGCTGTGGTTGCAACACAGATGTAAACAAAGGTGTATGTTTATAGTGTGATTTACAACAGCTTCCAACGCGACTCAACCAATCAGAATCAAGGACCGGAACTATCTGTTTTATAAAATACATTATGCATTTAGGCTTCCAAATAAAAATCGTATAAGTAGCAAAACATTTTATTATTTATTAAGATGGGGGGGGGGGGTGCTAAATTAAGTTATGTGCTGATTGAGTCTAGTGCACTTTTTATTTGTCCTTTAAGTTTCCTGAAGATTGTGTCATTTTTGCAGGAAGGAAGTGTTCAGATGTTTTAATAGTGTCTCTCATTTAAATGCAAGCAGCAAAAAACATTGCTAAGAACTTCATTTGAACAACTTTAAAGGTGATTTTCTCAATATTTAGATTTTTTTTGCTCCCTCAGATTCCAGATTTTCAAATAGTTGTATCTCAGACAAATATTGTCCAATCATAACAAACCATACATCAATTGAAAGATTATTTATTCAGCTCTCATATGATGTATAAATCTCAATTTTGAAAAATTGACCCGTATGACTGGTTTTGTGGTCCAGGGTCACAAATATATTAAATATCAAGATTGTGAAAAGTAAAAAAAATATTGAAAAAGCCCAAGTATGCTTTGATAGGAAATCATCTGCTCTGATCATAAATGTAAACCTGTCTTCACCCGTTACTCTTGTTGTGATCTTCAGTTTGTTTAAAGACCAGCCTGATTCTGTGTGCATGAACGTCTTTGTTCTTCATGAATGCTATGAAATCTGTAACTGTGGACGGCCACTTATAGGCTACCTGCCACACTGGTTTGTCTGACCTTTCTCGATGGCGATCGATGCAGCGCAGCGTGTGTGTGCCGCTGGTTGACAGTGTCGCCGCAGGAGCATCGGGAGAACATTTACCGAACATAGGCTGAGAGTCAGCTTCGTCTTTGTCTGTCAGCTGCGCTAAGAATAGCCAATGTAGGAATGCATCAGCGCTCCAGCAGATCGATAGCTACTGTATTCACAGAATGCGTAAGTGTGTTTACATCCGCCGCAGATGCCCAGAGTTAGTCAGTGCGACTGCCGCCCACTTCAAGCAAAAAGAGCAAGACGCTCTGACGCACTTGTGCGAGTTTGCATGCGATGACGTGCTTGAATGATCAATAGTTCAATATAAATGCTGCAATAATTGAATTCCACCCGAAGCCTTTATTGATGCTCTTTAATGTGAAATGTAATTCTCGAAGGTCAAACATATTTTCCCAGTTTATTTGTCCCTTTGAGACAGGATTTTCTCTAAAAACACATTCTCAAAGGGCTCAGTTTGAAATGCATAGTCTATAATTACACTTTGAGCCCAAACACACACACATGCGCCCCATAATCGAGTCGGTTGTGGGCCGTTCTGATCAGACCCCTGGGATGCGTCGGTTTCTCCAAAGGGAAGTCTGTAAGCGCTGGGTAATGGACTGCTTTACAGGAAACAGGCAGAACCTCTAATCTGGTTAGACCCCACTGGTATGATGGCGTGGAAAGCATATTTAGAGCTGGGTGTGTTTGTGTGCGTTTAGAGGCTCTCGAGGGGGTCTGGAAGTGTCGAGATTTTCCATTTCACAGCTCCTTCAGTTGTGTTTTGATAGGAGGACACATGCCATCATGCTCCTGTAATCGTAATTAGGGCCCTATGATTTCAGCGATGTGGAAAACGCAGACGGAATTATTACACAGAAACAATAATTTACTGTATAAAGCAGAATGTCACAATTTTGGATGAATAATGAAATAATCAAACTGTGATATGGACTGTGATTTATTAAAGCACAAAAAAAAACTATGTAAATTTGAATTCTGCATGTAGAATATACTTCTTAAAATAATAATAATAATAAAACAGTATATTAAAACATACATTTTTAAGGACTAGTTTAAAACATAAACCTCTAAAGCTGCACTTTGCCAAATAATAAAAGGAATTGTTCAAATTATTTGATTAGATTTTAAAAGATGAATTCATTTGTTAAAGTTTTATGCATTCATTTATATTCCAATGTTTTTGATAATAAATGTATTAAATCAAAACATAGAATCCAGAAAAAGTAAAACAGACAACATTTCATTTCATAGTGAAGTATTGTTGTTGAAAGTTATTAAATTGATTTAAAGTTTCATGTTTTATTCAATTGATTAGGCATTCTTTTTGATGTATTAAAATGTCATTATACCATTAAAACAGAATCCAGAAAAATATTTTGGGATAAATAAAACAGACTTGTGCAAAAATGAAATAGCGTCCAAATCGTAATGCGTACGCAGTTTTGCCAACCAGTGTTTTTTTTTTTTTTTTTGCTATCATTGAGATTACTATTATACTGTCCTATAAGCACTATATAAAAGCAATTTATTATAGTGTATATATATATATATATATATATATATATATATATATATATATATATATATATTAATATTTTGAAGTTTTAAGTATTTTTCATTTAAAGTTTTAGTAATTTTATTTTTAATTTTTTGTAGTTTTTTATGTTTATAAAATTTTATTTTTTATTTTAGTTGTAGTTATTTATTTTAGTACATCAAGGTAAATTAAAATGAGAAATGTTGCATTGGCAATTAGCTGAATTAAAAAAAAAAAAAAATATTTTAATTCAGTTATCATTTATTTTATTTCAGGTAACGAAAGTGTTATTTTATGGTTTTATTTTAGTTTCTGATGTGGTTGTAGGTAACTATAATAATCCTGCTGCCAACTATTATAAGTAGTTACTTGGTTTAGAAGTGTTTTTCACGTTCATTTCCTCCATGGAGATTTCAACACATTCTTCAATAGAGAACCATGAACCAAACCAACTGACTCTGAGGTGAATCCCAGCGTTGCAACTTTTGGATGAAACGATTCTTTGAACATCTGAATATAAGACAGACTGTGTGCTTATCAAGGTTAATGAACCGCTCTCATCCCATGACACTTGACTTCTGATGGAATCAAACCAGAAACAACTGAAATATTGAAAAGTATAAAGTTTTTATTAGAAATAACTGTAACTATGGTAAACAAGTAGTTTGTGAGTGTAGGCAGACTGATTGGATTACATCAGCCGCAATGCTTCATGGGAGTGGGCGGTCACCACTGAGCCTTCTTTCTGTTTCCATGGTAACGGCGACTTCTCCGATTATTATTTAGTGTATTCACCAGCAATTTGGCTTTCAAACATGATTGATGGTCATAAAATGAAGCTGAAGTGTCTCTACAGAAGCTGAGCGTCCTCAGAGCTTGTGATGAATCTGGAGTCTTTATACATTATAGTGCTCTGTGGAGGAAATTAATGTGATTTGTATTTTTTCTTCTGGAGCCCTGGTTTTGTGTTCTGTACAGATGTGAGGCAAAGAGTAATATCTAAAAAGTCAGTAGTCGGTACCAAGACTAGTGAGTGCATTTAAATTGCCTTAGACATTTACACGTAAAAAAAAAAATATATATGTATATATATCAATTTTACCTGTATTTCTCAGTTTGAAGCTATCGAATGAAGACACTAAAGAACTGAACTTGCTAATACAGGGTTTCCGCAGGGCATTTAAAAACATTAAAAGTCATTAAATAGATTTTTGTGAAAATTAAGGCCTTAAATAGCATTAAATGTTATTCTTGCATTAAAAATGTGTAGATTGTTTTGAAGAAAATATAATATTATCAGTTTATTTTGAATTATAGCCTTCATAATTAATTACTTTGATTTGCTGTCGCAAAATACGTACATTGGTGTGATAAACACGTGGATTGGTAATTGTGCGTTAGTAGCTGAGCAGACCGAAAACACGCCAATGATGACAAAATCTAAGAGAATTATTGAATTCTGAATGATTGTTTTTCTGTTTGCTGCTGTAAAGTGGCTGTTTTAAGAACATTTTTAACGTAATAAATGTGGGATGTTTCCAAAAATAAGTGGAATGGTAAAATTTCTCAATGGACTCTGTGAGGGACACACCATATTAGAAAAGCATGGCCATCTCGGTTTCAGACGTCTCCTTCAGCAGGAAACACTGAGCAGACTAAACCGTTTGTGCACATGAACACTGTTGACTGTGTTTCTAATGGGATTTAAGCTCAAGCTAAAGGTCTTCAGGACTCTGTGGACGATCTGTCAGAACGATGCTCAAAGCAAATATTCACGAGCTGCTGCGATTGGTTCATCTTTCCTCCACTGCAGTATTTTTGTCAGTTTTATTCTCTGTCCATCTGTGTTAGTAATATCTGTTGTGATTGTGCGTTGGCTGGGATTTCTCTCTCTATTTTTGGAACGTGTTTATCCGTCAGACAACATTTCTTCACTTCTGAATCACTGACATATGATGCATGTGGGAGCTCAAGTTGTTTCCTGTCTTTGTTGGTTTGTTCTGAGGTTCACGTGTCTTTATATACTGTTGTAGGCGGTCAGTTCTCTATATTTAGGCATTTCTCTGTGCCTTGGTTTCCTCTGTGAGTTATTGGTACTTTGGCTTCCTGAAGAGCATCTGTGCTGCTTTCCAAATATTGCTCATCAGTTTCTGACTCCATCAGTTGGGTGAGTGTGGCAGGAGTCTATCAGTCTGACTTACCAATGGCAGACTTAGGGCGGAGTCAAAGGGGTGGGAGGAGTGTTTGGGAAACCTGTGTGGAAACAGTAATAGTTTTACCTTGAAATTCAGAAGACAAAAAAAGCTTTTGCAAAATCTGCAAAATGCATTCTGAGAGGTGGCATTTCAAACATATCTTAAAAAATTGTTTACATTTTTAATACAGTAAAAAAAGTTATATTAATTTCTTTGTAACACTTGAGTAAGGTCTCATTTGTTTACATCAGTTAATGCATTGGTTAACGTGAACTAACTATGAACTATGTATTAGTAAATGTTGAAAGTCCAATAAATATTGTTCATTGTCAGTTAATATCAACTAATATTGTAAAGTTACCAATTTCTTTGAATTTGATTGTGAAGTAGATTACAGTCCTGCATCCTTTTTGAAACCTCGATTCCAATTAAAATCTGAATCATGCACAGCTGATTCCTGTGCACTTGAATCTGATGCAGTACGATGTGTTTGCTCATGAAACTAGGTATCAGTTAATGTGTTTTTCTGCTGCATGTCGGTTTTCATTCAGGAACGTGTGCATCTAGAGAGAAAAGAGAGGTCAACTTCCTGTTTTACATGAGCAAATGACATCATTAAATGAGTACACACTGATGAAAGAGCACAGGTTAATTATACTGTTAAAATTAGTAATTATGGTTCAGTTTGGAAACTGCAGTAATTTGATTTCAAATTGTGCAGAACTCAAACAGACTCACACGTGTGTGTAAATGAAGTTGTTGTGGTGATGTGACCCTCCGGTCTGGTTTGGAGTTCTGGAATAATCAGCACTTTAGCAGCGAGTGTGTGTGTGTGTGTGTGTGTGTGTGTGTGTGTTTCCCTCCTCAGCACTTTCAGCTGTAATGAGCCGATGTCTAATGGCGGAGACAGAGATCTTTCAGTTCAGATCGCTTGAGCAAGACACAAGCGTTATGTGATGAAGTGACTGATTGTCTTGAAATGATGTAGACGGTCTGTCCTTGTTAATGAATTGAATTGGAGTTTTGTTATAACGAATCTCTGTTAATCTAGCTCTGTTTTCATTTGCTTGTGGATGTTTGTAGTTTTTTGTGATGCTTGCGGTTAGTGTTCCTGATGAGACTGTTCCCTGACGTCTACTTCATGTCATTTTAATTAATGGACGCCACATAAAGATGATGTTCTTTGGTTTTGAATGAATTAATTCACATTCACATGAAACCTAATGGAGTGTGTAATGAATGTGAAAGGCTGAGCAGACATGCGTGTGTGATATTCCCTACATTCCCAGGAAAAACTAAATCTCACACACTTCTTCATCTTGGAGATTTATAACTAGATGAGTGTAAATGTACATCTGTTATGGTTCTGATTAGGTATGTTTTTCTTTGTGTCGTCAGATCGGTTGGCACAGGGCTCAACTCTCCAGCCAAGACCAACTCCATGGAAAAAAAACTGCACCTGAAAAGCAAAGAACTGCAAGACACTCAAGACAAATGTCACAAGGTGAGAGCAGAGAAACAGCTGGGTGGAGTCTGAAAGAACACGATAATAAACTGGGAAATTTAATGCAAGTTAAACTGCATAACACCAACCCATTTCTCAACTAAATGTACAGTATTGCATGTGCAATGGATGGTGATGAAGTACACCGGGATCAACAGTTGAATAGAGCTTCAAAATATCGCCACAAGACAAGTTTATTGTTTACAAATTGTAAGGCTAAGCATTGACAAATTTCAGTTCACAAACTTGCTTTCTGATTCCACTCCATTCTTGATTTGCTTCGTTATTGATTTCATTTGGGTATATATCAAGTACATTATACATTTACAATACATGTAAGCTAAGCAGGGAACCCTATGGAAGCCTGTTTCTGCTATGGAATAAAAAAAATAAAAAGGTAATTATTTTTCTCACAATTTAGAAATTTTTCTTTGCAATTTCTCACAAAACTCAATTGCATTTGCATCTCACAATTCAGACTTTTCTTCTTAGAATTGCAATTTTATATCTTACAATTCTGCATTTATATATTGCAATTCTGTGCTTTTATCTTGCAATTCTGAGAAGAATAGTCAGAATAGTGAGTTGCAAAAAAAAAATAGCTTGGAGGAAAAAAAAAGGCTTTTTGAGGTTAAAAAGTTGGAGTTTACCTTTTTATTATTAATTTTTATCTCGTAATGGAAACAAGCTTCCAAAGAGCCCTGTCATTTGGTAGATTACTGTAATATTAAAAGTTAAAATTAACAATAACAATAATTTTATATAAGAATATAATTCTGTTTCTACTCCCAATTTGTTGAAATATAAACAATTAAATGGTGGCTGTAATAAATGTTTGATGTCTGATTTTTTTTTTTCAGATCTACATTAAATTAACTCATTAAAGAACAGGTTAAGTAAACTTATAATGAATATGTAATACTGCATATATTATTCAATAGGGCTGGGCAAAAATCTATTTTTCGATTAATCGTTTATTTTAATGACGTCGATTCGATATCGATTCTCTAAAGCCGATCTTTTCTGGTATTTATTTCAGCGCACATTTAAAACCAGATGTGATTAATGTGATTCTTATCATTAGTCTTCTCCACTCCACTACTCTGTTGTGCGACGTTACAACAGAAAGCCTGTCATTCGTTCAGTGCTTATCATGGCGGAGATACTGTTGATAACAATGATATTAACACACGAATATCATCGCCAGCTGCTCTGAGAGTCATTAGTATTTTACCGTTTAATTTGAGAAAACTACCGCATATCACATACACAGCAGCTGCAGGTTCCTCACAGCAACCCGTCAAAATAAAAGTTTCAATCAAAAGAAATCGAATCAAATCGGGACGTCTGAATCGATACCCAGCCCTATTATTCAAAATGTGACGTTATACGTGACATTGTTTACAAGCTGTTCTATTGACATCTTTCTGTGGTTGAAACGCTGCTTGGTTGATTGATTGATTAAATAATTTATTTCAGTAAGTTGTTCTGCTTCTTTCAACAACTTCTGCTGTTCAGTCATGTTTATTTGGTGCTGTAGCTAGTAGTAAAGAAGAGCTGATCGGTTCATGTGCGACTAGAGCCATCTGTCAGGCAGGTGTGTGGTTGTGTTGGTGTTGTCCGAGCGCTGCTGTAAAATACATTTAGACCTGGTGCTTGTGTTTGTGGCCGCTCAGATGGAGCAGGAGATCTCACGGTTTCAGCGTAAGATGACTGACCTGGAGTCAGTCCTCCAGCAGAAGGATGTGGAGCTCAAAGCCTCTGAGACCCAGAGGAGCATCCTGGAGCAGGACCTTGCCACCTACATCACCGAATGCAGCGTGAGTGACGCCCAAACACTTATTCTAGAACAGTAACAGTCATTCAACAGTCGTCCAGCAGCCATATCACCCTGTAGCCCAAGACTGGTTGCCTACTGAAGCTAAGCAGGGTTGAGCTGGTCAGTACCTGGATGGGAGACCTCCTGGGAAAACTAGGTTGCTGCTGGAAGAGGTGTTAGTGAGGCCAGCAGGGGGTGCTCACCCTGCGGTCTGGGTGGGTCCTAGCATCCCAGTATAGTGATGGGGACACTATACTGTAAAAAAGCACCGTCCTTCGGATGAGACGTTAAACCGAGGTCCTGACTCTCTGTGGTCATTAAAAATCCCAGGATGTCCTTCGAAAAAGAGTAGGGGTGTAACCCCGGTATCCTGGCCAAATTTGCCCATTGGCCTCTGACCATCATGGCCTCCTAACCATCCCCATATCTACTGATTGGCTTCATCACTCTGTCTCCTCTCCACCAGTAAGCTGGTGTGTGGTGGGCGTTCTGGCGCAATATGGCTGCCGTCGCATCATCCAGGTGGATGCTGCACACTGGTGGTGGACGAGGAGATACCCCCCTTACTATGTAAAGCGCTTTGAGTGCCTAGAAAAGCGCTATATAAATGTAACAAATTATTATTATTATTATTATTATTCATTAATCATAATACACTTTATTATTTATTGAAGTGTATAGAGACAAGCAATCTGTGCATTAAATGAGTATACTTTGGCACAAAGGCCAAGAAATTCAAGATGCCACAATTTAAATAAATTGTCAAAATATCAGAAAAAAAAAAACTTTCTGTAGAAATTATGGAGAACAAAACTAATAAATGGAAAATAGAGAAAGAAAGAAAAACAAATACAATAAATTTTTATGATTATTGTCTTTATTTTAACTGTATTTTTGTTCTTTTAATTAATTCATTTATTTATTTTACTTATTATATTTAAGTGTTTATCTATTTATTCCCATAGTCATGTATTTCCACATTTAAATAATGCAGTTTATTTATGTGCATAAATTCTTAATTCATTAAAAGAAATATGCAAATAAACAAAAAATGAAACTATAATAAAGAATAAAAATAAAGTTAAAAATAATTACAGAAAATAATTTAAAAAGTAAATTAATTCAAGACTAAATTTAATTAAATTATTTGTTTTATCGAGTCAATTATTCCTTTATTTTCCTTTTATTACATTTATTTTAGAATGTTTGCAGGTTTGGTCCTCCATAAGAAAGATGGTTAACTGTTGTTCAGTGCTTTAGTCATCCATGGTCTGAAACATCAATTGCTATATTTCCATGGATCTTCAACACAACACAAGCTATGTTTCTATCTGAAGCTACAAATTAAACCGGAATATCGTATACAATATTTGGGAATAAAGCATTGGTTCAGCTGTGGTAAAGTTTGGGAATAATGCACACAAGCGCACTCACGTGTACGTAAATGAAACACAGTTGCTGTGTTGTTACTTCCATCCATAGTTTTATGTAATTTTTGAATAGCGCATAAAAACCTAAATGGAAACACCAAGATGTGCTTAAAATCTAAAAATGTGCTTTTTTTTTTGGTAAGAAAACATGGTAAGAAACTACAATGGAAACACTTACAGAATAGCATTTCACCTGCACGCTCTGAGGCACAAATCATTATTATGTGGGGAAAAAATCTTAATTTAAAATGTAAAAAAACTCATACTTCACACCAGTTTCCCAGGAAGTGAAGATTTTGTTCTCTTAAACACACAGGAAGGAAATGGTGTTTATTTGCAAATATTTTATGCAATAATATATAAGTTTTATTCTCAACTAATGTGTTTGGGGATCAAGATCTACTCTTTTAACAGTGCTGAAGCCAAACGACTTTCATCTCACTGTAGAGGAACTCGTACTGAACCACAGAGCATTACTTGTGATCATATGCATCTAAAAATAAACCAAGAGCCATTACTACTGACTGACAATGAGAAGTTACAGATAGAGTATCCAAAATTATTGGGTGCTTCCTCAACGTACTAAAATAATCAGAAGTTTCTTGTGATTCCCACCTCTTATTAACATGGTCACATTCACTATTTTTACGACCTTGTGATTTTAGTATATTAGTAACATTGAACAGCTGTTCTTTTTCTTTAAAAATCAGTAAAAAATTCTAAATTAAAACCTAGATTGGTCTAATTTGAGCTCAAGAAGTAAGGCTGATTATCCCTTGGCTAACTGCTAGTTGTTTAGCTCGTTCCCTCTGACAGCAGGACTGTATCAGTACACGCTCTGATGGACGTATCTATTGTTTTATATCTAGAACAGCAAAACTGACTCGATTTCATATCTGCTCTCTTGATGTTCTGTCTTTAATGCAAATACACCCGCTGATAAAAGCACTCTTGGCACGCTGTTCATTTTTGTTCTGACCTTGCGTTCCAACCGCCGCTGCATCTCAACATAACAGACGTGTGTGTGTGTGTGTGTGTGTGTTTAGAGTCTGAAGCGCAGTCTGGAACAGGCTCGTGTTGAAGTGTCACAGGAAGATGATAAAGCTCTCCAGCTCCTCCATGACATCAGAGAACAGAGCAACAAACTCCAGGAGATCAAGGAGCAGGTGAGCAACCGCACTTCACCACACCGTTACTGTGCTCCTCGCTTTATATTTTATGGAACATAAGATACTTTGAGACACATCTCAGTATTGTTTGTTCATACAGTGAAAGTCATTGGTAACCAAAACAGCTTTGTTACCAACAGTCTTCAAAATACCTTATTTTTCCACAAAAGAAAGGTTTGAAATGACATGAGGGTGAGTAAATGATGACAGAATTTAATTTTTTGGGGGTGAACTATCCCTTTATTATTATTATTATTAATTAAATGATACTGTAAATAAGAAACTAAATCTGCCAGCAGGTGGTGGTAAATGTCTTCATTTGATTCGTTCAAACGGCTGAATCATTCAGGAATGAAGTAAACTGCTTGTTTGAACTTTTTCCATCACATAGAGGACATTTAAAACACTCATCCACCAAATTAAAGACCAAAACAAAGAAGTTTTGCATCATTACCTTCAGATGATGTGTGTGTGGAGATGAGCTCTGTCTAATATAATGCAGTTAACAAGAGCCACTTTATCTGTTTGCAGACTAGTGATGTAGCAACTAGCAATAGTTTAACATTAAAATAGGTTTTATTTTGAGTTAAATTAGTCTAAATAAGTGCAGACATCAGGCATGCATGATGCTGTTTGAGTTGTGTTGGTTCTGTGTATGTGTGCATGAACATGAGCTCAAGGCATTACGGGGAATAATATTTCACTCACTGAACTAGAAACAAGAATTAGTGGATAATCCTGTGCTGGCAAACCTGTGTCGAGCTCGTTTTGAAACCCCGAGTACGTTGGGATCTGAGAACGGCTTTGGATTTACAGAGAAAGAACCGAGCCATCAGATGAAGAGAGATCTTTTTGTGTGCGGTTAAAAACAATTAAAACTGTTTCCAGCCGGACTGCTCTCCTGTTTTCCATAGCTATCTACACATCTGGCCAAAGATTTCATGAAAGAAGCTCACAAGGCTGCAGTTATTTGATCAAAAATACATTAAAAACTGTGAAATATCATTATAATTTAAAACAGCTGTTTCTATGTGAAAACTGTAATGTATTTCTGTGATCTGCAGCTGTATTCTCAGCATCATTACTCCAGTCTTCAGTGTCACATGATCTTCAGAAATCATTATAATATCAATGTTGAACACAGTTGTGCTGCACAATATTTTTGTGGAAACTCCGATACATTTATTTTTCAGATGATTAGAAACTTCAAAAGAGCAGCATTTATTTGAAACAGAAATCTTTTGTAACATTATAAATGTCTTTTACTGTCACTTTTGATCAATTTAATTCATCCTTAATGAAAAAGTATTAATTTCTTTAAAAAAATCTTACTGACCACAAACTTTAGAACAGTGTAGCTAACAGCATTTTTATTATGTAACATTTAAAATGTTTAGTTTGCTGCTATAATGTAGACGTTGTTTTTGAAGATACTAGATTTCTTGCACACACACACACAGGCGTGAAGAACATTAAATGGTGTTTGCTTGATAATAACTGCAGATTTCTAAAAGGCCTGTGTTGTATGTGAGTGTTTATTAGAATGCTAGACGTTTTGTTCTCGTTAGGTTGCAGTAATTAAGTGTCTTACTGACTGACGTCTCAGAAGATCTCATCCACAACACAGCCTTCACTGTCAGTCTCCTCCGATCAATATCAGCCCGATTCAATCTTCCTCTAACAATCAGTCCCTACACACACACACACACACACACACAAAATAAGGGCTGCATCTTTAAAAAGCATATGCTATTTTACTGAGATGTCTCATTTTGATAGATGCATCTCTGAAAGAAGTGACTGAAATGATCATAAATGTGATACCAATTATAGAAATGCAAAAATACAATTTGACTGATTGAATATTACTTGTTCCACAGCTAGTCATATTTTAGCCATGTTTATATAATATTCACAAAAGAATGAATAATAGCTGATTCTAAGAAATTTAAATAAATGCATTTTGAAATATTATTATTTAAACAAAACCAAATATATTAATAGCTTATAATAAATAGTTAATAATTGGATCATAAATAGTTAATAATAAACTATGCTGTGACTTTTTGAGAGCAGAAATCTGACCTGTTTCTTAACGGTTTCATTTATGAAAAATATGCATTGCATTAAGTTTATTAGTTTATGATAAAACTGATAATCCATATGCAATTCAGGCTTAAATATTGACCTGCAGTTTCATTGTTTAATGCGATATCCAGGCTCTAGTGCTGTTAGTGTGTGGTATTTCACGAACACGTAATTATTCGTTTAATAGTGATATTTTCCATTACGGTTCACTTACAGCAGCTTTAAATGACTTGATGATGGACCTTCAGAGCGTGATTGTGAGTCACAGTCCCTCTGAACAAACATCATTTGTCTCTTAAATGTTTCCTCGTTGGATCCAAACTAAGATGCTGTCTTTGGTTGAACTGAAATGAGGTGAAGAGCTTGTGAAAGTGCACTTCTCTCAGACCTCTAAACTCAGCACAATTAACCTCGCGAGACCCGCCGGCTTCAGGGAGAATCTCAGCCTGTAATCATTCACATTATATTTCAGTCACTCTCTGCAGCCGCTCGTTTAATTCCTTAATGCATCTTACTTGCTCAAACCCTCATTAACCCATCCGGCTTTCAGCGGGTCGTTTCACGGGATCAGCAGAGCTTTATCAGAGTCCTGTGCTGCTCAGAACCTGGGTTATCTTTGTTCAAAAAGAACTGTTAAAAACCTTTAAGGACATTAAGCATTGTGTTAAATGAAATAAAGCGGAAATAAAATAAAAAATAAAATGCAAAGAAAACTTTAAAAAAAATTTATAGAAATGTTGGCAAGTAACTGAAACAAGTAATTTTTAACTTTTAAAATAATAAAAGTACAAAAAATTTAACTAAAATTGAAAATATTTTTAAAAAGCTAATCAATTATTTTATTAAAAAATATTTAGAAAATAACCAGCGTTAAAACATTTTGTTAATTGAAATGATATAAAGTTGAAATTAAATTGAAGTAAATATAAATGTTAGTTGAAAAACGTAGAAAACTTAAAAAAAAATCAAATAAATAATGATGATAATAAAAGAAAATAGAAATGTTGTCAAGTAACTGAAAAAAGTTTAAAACAATAAAATTTAAATAATAAACTATAATAGAAATAAAATAAATAAAAATTAAACAAATTTAAATGAGTTGAAAAAAAAATAAAAGCCAATTAATAATTTCAACTTTAATAGTATATGAATAATATTAAAATAACAGCGCATGTAAAATAGTAGACTGTATCAGGAGCTGTACTGGCTGGTTATATTTGTGTGCTGTGATATTGATGTTTCTTGGACAGTGCTCTGGTTCTAATTGTAGTAATTTAGTGTGATTCATCAGAGTTTTCTGATGTTCAGGAGTATCACGCTCAGCTGGAGGAGATGCAGGTGACCATCAGGCAGCTGGAGGAGGATCTGTCTGCCGCCCGCCGCCGCAGCGACCTGTACGAGACCGAGCTGCGAGAGTCACGGCAGACCAGCGAAGAGCTCAAGAGGAAAGCAGCCGAGTACCAGCAGAGGATCCAGAAGGTGTGTGTGTGTGTGTGTGTGTTTTCAGTCAGTGAACAATTACACTGCAACACATGCTTTTCTTACTTAGATTTTATGTCTTGTTTCCAGCACAAGACAAGTAAAAATTATGTTTTTTTTTTTTTGAAACAAGCAAAATAATCTGCCAATGTGGTAAACGAAATAACCTTGTCTTCTGTTTGAAATAAGATTATTTTGCTAACCCCATTAGCAGATTATTTTGCTCGTTCTAACTTCTAAGCAAAGACTCAATTAATTTTGACTTGTCTAGAAAATCCTTCTTGATTTTTAATATCTGGGCTGGAAACAAGACAAAAAATCTAAGTAAGAAAAGCATTTTTTGCCGTGTATGATGATAATATCTAGAACAATCACAACCAGTCAGATGCTTGGACACCTTTGCTCGGTCTTTATTTTGACTAGTGTCCACATGCTAGAAGTGTTTGAGTTTGTGCGTTTCTTTTCTGAGCTCTGCTCGCTCTGGACACTCATGAGGTGCATCCTGGGATGCTTTTAAACTGCATTATAAATATCTTTGTTTTGTAAAGAAATGTGTACAAATGCAC
This sequence comes from Barbus barbus, assembly GCF_936440315.1. Taxonomy (NCBI): domain Eukaryota; kingdom Metazoa; phylum Chordata; class Actinopteri; order Cypriniformes; family Cyprinidae; genus Barbus; species Barbus barbus. Next base: position 1,252,788 of record NC_136733.1, read on the forward strand.
AATTCATATATTTTTCTACGAAACTAATTAAGCATTTCAACAGAAGCAGTTAAATGAAGATGATTTTATAATCATGAGCGTCATAATTTCAGTCATTGTTAATTTTTTTATACATATGTTTTTGAATATAGTATTAATTTGCATCTCTCTCTAAGTAATAATAACTTTGATTTTTATATTTTATATATATTTTGTATATAGATTAAATTGCATTATTTTTATTTTCTCTCTGTTATATAATACAGTATATATTAGAAATTCTATATAATAATTTTGATTAATTATAGAGTAGATTAAATATTTTTGTATATTTTACAATTTAATATGTATGCAAAATAAAACAATTATAAATAGGTATTTTATATAATTAAAAATACTTTTATTTTTTGTTTTATTAATATACCTATTATATTTTGTATATAAATTAAATTACATTATTTATTTTCCATCCCTCTCTATTATAATTAATCATTTGTATTATTATGTAAATTATAATAATAATATATTTATAGATATATTTATGTAATTATATATTAATAAATTTATTATATTTGGTCTATAAATTAAATTACATTATTAATATTCTATATAGCTGAAATTGAATCAATATTCTCAGAAGTATGAGCCATTATCCAAATCTGATAGCTCTCCCTGGCCGGTATATACAGTACATGTGGTTTGTGTGTGAGGGATTGGTCTTTATGATCCTGTCGTGTGATGGTGATATTTGGATTGTGTTCAGGCGAAGGAGCAGGGGAAAGCAGAGGTGGAGGAGCTGCTCTCTAAACTCGAGAAGGTAGGTACAAATCAGTCAAAACACACAATGACTGAAATTCATCTGAAATCTGTTTGTGTCCCTGCAAATGAATAATTGAGCAGACCGGTGGACTCAATAATTCATCCGTCATCAGATCATACGCTAGACTCAAACTTCTCTGGGATGGACAGGCCGTCCCTGTGGGCTCCTTTATTTCTGACTGAGAGCTCAAATAGATCCCATGAGAGCGTCACAGTCAGATCATACAGGTACTCAATTATTATCGTTAATAAACCAGCACAGCTCCCAGAGTCATGCAAAACCGCGAAATATCAGGGATGTCTGGGATTCCTAGGCCTGCAAAAACACTGAATGTAATCTAAAAAAGTAGTGAGATTTGCTCAGTCACATCATGTGTGTGTGAGTGAGTGTGTGTGTGTGTGTGTGTGTGTGTGTGAGTGTGAGTGTGAGTGTGAGTGTGAGTGTGAGTGTGTGTGTGTGTGTGTGTGTGTGTGTGTGTGTTAATCATCCTCAATGATACTCATTGCACTCTTCATGCTGTGAAATCTCTCTCCGGTCAAGTAGTTTCATTTTGAGAGCCCACTTCTTCATGAATAAATGTTTTTATAAAATGTGATGATAAGCTCATCTATTAAAACTACACACTCAAGCACCATGTTTTACTGAAAATTTGCATTTGCTATTGAAAGTTTCCACATGTAGAAAAACCCTTTACTTGATGTTGTTATGAGAGCTGTATGCAGTATACTGTAGATCACAAATAACAGGATGCTTGACCAAATAACTATATAATAATAATAACATTTTCATAACAAGTTTATCTTGATTATCTTGAAGTAACAAAAACTTAAATTGTTATAAAATATATAGACACATCTATATTAAAAACACACACAACAACAAAATTACTAAAACATTTTTGCTACTTTTAAAATAAAAATGGAAAATAGGACAAAAACTGATTCAAAATATAAATAAAAACTATAATAGTATTCGAGTGATACAACAATAACACTGACTGGAATGCATAAGCCCTGATATTGTTTTCAATATCATTTATTTAATTTTACCATATCAGCCTGGTCTGACTGATGCCGTTCCTAAATAAACTAATAACTGTTGGTCAATCCTGATATAGCGAGTCATAAATCATGCATCGCTAGTTTAAACTCCACTGTGATCATCTGCACTTTCCTCGCCGCCCAGGTGCTAAACGTCACTTTGAAACATTGCCTTGTCATTGACTTCACCTGCGTGGACGGTTTAATTTCCTGTAATTACACACTCATCTGCTGTGATGGTCACAGTGTGTGACTTTATGAGCTTCTGTGTTCCAGACCAACGCCGAGCAGCAGCTGAAGATCCAGGAGCTGCAGGATAAACTCTCAAAGGTGCTGTAGTTAACATGCTACAGACCGCAGACATAATGCAGTACAGTATATTACTTTAGTGTTTAATTGCACTGTTTAATCCACCATGTTGTAGCAATAAGCCACTAGAGTCTGCATGTTAGCGTGATTTCCCATGGTACAGAGACTAACGACACCCCTTAACTTCAGTAATCTTATTGCATCTGCACTGAATTTGAATCTTTTGCTTGCACTTTTGGAAAGACATCTTTAGAGGATCTAAAGGTTACAGACTGACCTCTTGACCCAAAACTAAGTGTTACATGAATAATGTGTATAATGCAGTTTGACCTTTGACCCTGCAGGCGGTGAAGGCGAGCACAGAAGCTACGGAGCTGCTGCAGAACATCCGACAGGCCAAAGAGCGTCTGGAGCGAGAGTTGGAGCGTCTGCGCAACAAATCTGACCCCAGCGACACGCTGCGCAGACGCCTGCGAGAGACTGAGGTGCGACGGGGCACTGATACAGTGCCTGATAATCTCTCACACACACACAGAGTTAATGTGCATTATGCACTGCTGGTGCATTGTGGGACTGAAAGAAGAGAGTGTTAATGCTTCTGTTAAATGGACAAATATCAGATAATTAACTGGCCTGATTTAAATAATTGTTTATCACCGGATCATTATTAAAAAGGACCAAAAAAAAGTTGCATAAAGAAAATCAAAAAAGTTTTTAGCATCAAGATGATTTTTATATGAATTATTTTTGCATGACACTTTTTAATTGCTGTAATATGCCTGGATGTTTTTCTTTTTTAATAATTGTCATAATTATGATTCTTATTAGATCTCGTTACTTAAATAGTAATAATATTTGTATTGCATTATATAGTAAAATATTGTATGTGGTTTTTATTTACTTTTAACAGTATACTACTGTTTAAAAGGCTCTTCTGCCACCAATTTATGTGATCAAATTTGATTTATTTGATCAAAAAAGAGTAAAAATTGTGAAATGTTATTACAATAACTGTTTTCTGTGATTATCTGTTAAAATGTAATGTATTTCTGTGATCTGCAGCTGTATTTCCAGCATCATTACTGCAGTCTTCAGTGTCACATGATCTTCAGAAATCATAATAATATACTGATTTACTGATCAACAAACATTTCTGATTATTATCAATGTTGAACACAGTTGTGCTGCTCAATATTTTTGTGGAAATCGTGATGCTTTTTATTTTTCAGGATTCACAGATGAATAGAAAGTTCAAAGAACAGCATTTATTTGAAATAGAAATCTTTTGTAACATTAAAAATGTATTTTACTGATCAATTTAATGTGTCCTTGATGCATAAAAATATTAATTTCTTCATAAATCTTACTGAACCCAAACTTTTAAACAGTAGTGTATTTAGTACAGCAAATGTTTTTTTTACTCTAATCTGTATGATTTACAGTGTTAAATGTGCTGAATTATGATGAAAATAATGTCACAAGCAAACATCTTTTTTTTTTTTTTTATATGCAAATATAATTTCTTCCTCTTGATTTTGATGTGTAATATGAACTTGATAAGATTGTTGACAGGTTTGGTGTGATTGCTGAAGCTCAGGAGGAATGAATCTGTAATAGTTGTTACATCACTCTTGTGTTCAGGAGGGCAGAAAGACTTTGGAAAACCAAGTGAAGCGTCTGGAGATGGTGGAGCGTCGAGAGAATAAACTGAAGGACGACATCCAGACCAAATCCCAACAGATCCAACAGATGGCTGAGAAGATACTGGTGAGAGAGACTGATCAGACTAGCAAAGATTAAACCACTAACACGCCTCCTTAACCAGCTGACCTGTAACCCACACACACACAGGTCTCTCTTCACGTCTGTCTTTGCACCGTCATCCTTGTGCGTCTGTCTTCTCAGATTCCTACAGATTAGCATATGACAGAACAAACACACACACACTAACAGGATGTCCCATCTGCTGCCACACACACCTCTGCACCTCTCAGTGAGGAACACACACACCTTCATGCCGTCCCGTCAAGCAGCGCTCAGCTTCTCAAAGCAAGTTCACTTCTTCATTTCACCTGGTGATGGGATTTTACTGCTGGAAACTGTTTGGATCTACCTGTTACCTGACAGTGGAGTGTGTGTGTGTGTGTGTGAGAGTTTAGGAGCTTGAGGAAAACTTGCGGGACACTCAGGCTACAGCGCATAGGATGGAAGCCCATCTGGTCCAGAAGGAGCAACTCTATGAGGACAAAATCAAGGTAGAGTTGAACACAGACCACAGACGCTCGTAAAAATGTGTGGAAATCACTAGTTTATGAAAGACACACACGACTGATGCATCACTACTTTTGTTCTGTTGCTTGAAGTTTTTGGGTCAGTGACTATTGTGCCATTTTGGGTGAATTTATTACATTTATTTGAATATATTTAAGTAGATTATTCTCACAGGGTTCCTATCGGGTTTGGAAAAGTATGGAAAAAAAAGCAGAGTATGGAAAAATATTTGTGTTTCCAGACTTTTGCCCCTATTTAGTTTTTTTTATAATAGAAAATTAAGAATTTAATGAATATAAATGTAACGTACAGGTAGTGAGGTTTCATAGCAGCTGATTCTTTAGTGACTGTCAGATACTACTGAATGAATTCAAGTGCACTTTTTCATTATGCAAAATGCCGGTTATAAGCATTTTGAGTTTCTTCTCACTATATTCTTGGCACCGTATTAATTAGCCCCAAGGACCTTTGCAAAAATAAAATATATACAGGCTTTTATGTGCGCACAAGAAACCATTAAATTTAGTATATAGGATGATGCACACTGAGCCACCTGTTGTGCCATCAGCCCATTTTGAGATGTGGTTTCTGGCCACCACTGACTATGCATTAAAGGCCCCAATGAAAGCCAAACTTAAACACTTTTTTTACAGTACCAGTCTTTTTTTATAGACCCTTGAACTTGGCAACTTTTATGCTATTAGCCCATTTCATGTCATGGTTTCTCCACCACCACAGAGGATGTGTTCAATTTGACTTTAGGCCTTGATATTAGAAGTACTACCATAAGAAAAGCAAAACTTTGACCAGGTAGATCTCTGTTAATTCATGTGCATCCATGCTATAGATGGCAGTGATGCACAGAGGAAATAGGTTATATAAAACTAAAAATTGTAATGCATAAGCATGCAAAACATTTACATGTGAATAGTTTCTCAAGGGCACAAAAAAGTTTATTTTGTGCATGTAAAAGTCTGTATTTTTTATTTATTTATTATTTTTTATTTTAGGGACTCGGTGTTTTGTCACTTTGAGAAAATCAATAAAAAAAAAAAACCTGAGAAAATTAAAATATTTACAGATGACTGTACTATATACCAAATATAAAGGTCAGTGTCCCAATACTGATGTCATTATCATGTCAAACATTTTGAGTTTTTCCAAGTACAATTTCTGTTTTCTGAACACATGAATGAGGCGTGACCGGAACACATCTGTACATCAGCAACAGAAATATCCTTTAATTTTCATATTTTGTGTCAGTACCACCCTATTAAAAAAACAAAAACCTATGCCATAATATATTTAAAATACATTTATTTCATGCTAAGTATACCTCGAATCCATTAACTTATTTATTGACATCACTTAGGACTTACTGATATAAAATAATAAATAAAAACTTTATTTGGCGTATTTCTTTATTGCCAAAGGCACATTTCTTAATATTATGCCTAAAATGTGTTTATGACTATTAATTAGGATTTATGATCTCAGTCAGATCTCTTTATCAGTCTTTAAATTCAAGATATTTAAAGTGTACCTGAAGTATACTTGTAATAGTTCAATTTGAGCTGAATCAAATATACTTCAGTATATCTTTAGTTGGACTCCAGAACTACTTCCACACAATAAAGTGCATTAGGTACAAAATTAGTTGTTCCAGTTTAGCAGATTTTAAGTATGCCAGTTTAGTGTACTAAAAGTACAGAGTTAATTTGCAAAAAAAAAAAAAGATTACTCCGTTTTTAACCATTTTCAAAAATCATGTTTTTTCATTGTGCATTCCAATTAATCTCAATTTTTTAGATTTTTTATTGTAACATTTCAAAAAGTGAAACTTTCATATATTTTAGATTCATTGCATGTAAAGTAAAACATTTCAAAAGTTTTTTGTTTTAATTTTGATGATTAGAGCTTACAGCTCATGAAAGTCAAAAATCAGTATCTCAAAATATTAGAATATTTACATTTGAGTTTCAATTAATGACCATCTCTACAGTATAAATTCTGGGTATCTCTTGTTCTTTGAAACCACAATAATGGAGAAGACTGCTGACTTGGCAATGATCCAGAAGACGAACATTGACGCCCTCCACAAAGAGGGTAAGTCACAGAGGGTCATTACTGAAAGCTGTGGCTGCTCACAGAGTGCTGTATCAAAGCATATTAAATGCAAAGTTGACTGGAAGGAAGAATTTGGGTAGGAAAAGGTGCACAAGCAACAGAGATGACTGCAAGCTTGAGAATACTGTCAAGCAAAGCTGATTCAAACACTTGTGAGAGCTTCACAAGGAGTGGACTGAAGCTGGAGTCAGTGCATCAAGAGTCTCCACGCTCAGACGTCTTCAGGAAAAGGGCTACCAAGCCACTTCTGAACCAGAGACAATGTCAGAAGCATCTTACCTGGGCTGTGGAGAAAAAGAACTGGACTGTTGCTCAGTGCTCCAAAGTCCTCTTTTCAGATGAAAGTAAATTTTGCATTTCATTTGGAAATCAAGGTTTCATTTTGGAAATCCCGACCAAGTATTGAGTGCAGAAATGAACATACTTTAAAGAACTTGAACTTTTCTGTTTGGAAAATCCTTGTTTTGATTGATCTTCGGAAATATTCTAATATTTTGAGATACTGGATTTTTGACTTTCATGAGCTGTAAGCTCTAATCATCAAAATTAAAACTTTTTACTTCACATGTAATGAATCTAGAATATATGAAAGTTTCACTTTTTGAAATAAGTTACAATAAAAAATTTACTTTCACGATATTCTAATTTTTTTAGATGCACCTGTATATCTCATTTTCCTTAACAATATAGCTAGCTAACACAAAACACAATAAAAACATAACATAATAAAAAACATTATTTTTGAAAATTTGTATCTGTTTTTGCAAATAAACTCTTCAATTGTAGGATATTTTTATTACATAAATATGTAAAAGTATTTGTAGTATATTAGTATTTTTTTCACTAGGTCAGTTAGTTATTAAAAAACAATCAATTTTTTCTTATTTTAATCAATAGAAAAGTTAACGGACTGCTAGTTAGATTGTTTTGTTAGCAACTTTTCCAAAAACGAACAAATGCAATTTCCGTCACACACAATAGCAAAACTCCACATCAGCACATCATATTCATATCTGAATATACCTGTTAATCTATTACATGATGATTATCGTCTGTAGATGCATGTAAGACGCCTGACGTGTGTGTGTGTGTGTGTGCTGCAGGTTCTGGAGGCTCAGATGAAGGCAGATCTGGCTGATAAAGAGAGTCTGGAGCAGAAACGAGCTCAGCATGAGGAAGAGGCGCGTGAGAAATGCAAACTCATCAGTGAGCAGAAAGCTGTGAGTGTCTCGTCTTCATCTCACATCAATCTCTGACTCCTGACAGACTGTTTGCACAGAAGTGTGTGTGTGTGTGTGTGTGTTTGCTGGAGACACACTGACTAGTTCATCCAGCAGGATTTTTGAGCTACTAGAATCCAATCCAAGACCAAAACCTTATGGGTGTTAAATGGGTATTTGTTAAGGTTAAAATTTGTATGAATATAAAATGTAACCTCTCAGGTTAAACCTCTCAGATGTCCATTTCATATTTCACCTCGAAAGCAAAAGAGAAAAAATAAGAAATTATTGTTTGCATAAAACATGAAAATAAAGCTATTATAAGACCATATTTTTAGATATGCATTATTTTCCAGACTTTATCATCATGATAATGTTTGATTTTGTGGTGAAATTAGACCTGAGAAAGTTTTGCGATATTCACTCTTATCATTTTAGCCCTTGCTCCAGTTAACCAGACTTTAGCTAACTAGATTACCGCCCTGATCGCGGACTCACATGCTCAGTGTATGAAACCGCAGGGTTGTTTAATATGATGCATTTTCAACATTTACATACTTAGCAACACTGGTGTAGCTCAAGCTAGCAAATTAAAAAGTCTGCGTTATGAAGAGTTTATCACTGGCGTCCATAAAGTTATTCTGATTTAATTTGAGTTTTTATTAAAATTCAGCTCCTGGCTCTTATGATGTCCTGTTATTAAAAGTCAAGTTTGCAAATTGCAACACTAGCAGCAATAAATCATGTGTTTCTCAAACTCTCCTGACGCCTCTTCTGCCCACGCTGGTGGACTAACATTTACTGCATGTATAAATCTGCATCCCAATGCTGGATTTGATGGGTTTTTCTCTACAGACCATCAAGGCCATGGACAACAAGATGAAGAGTCTGGAGCAGCGGATCACTGAACTCTCTGAGGCCAATAAACTGGCAGCCAACAGCAGCATTTACACCCAGAAAAACATGTAAGAGTTAAACCATGATCCCAGAAACCGGTCCAGTTCAGAGCAGCTCGAGTTTCCAGACCTGCATCTCCTGCAGAAGTATTCACTCCACCAGCAAAATGGTTTTTGGCAGGTCTCTCCGGTGAAGCTAGTTAAAAAACCTGGTGGGCAATTAGTAGAAAAACATGTGACTGAGTTCAGATTCATTTGACCGACTTGAATCAACTCAGTGACAACTAGGCCTGGTTTCACAGACAGGGCTCAGACTAAGCCAGGATTAGGCCATAATTCAATTAGGATTTTTAAGTCATTTTTATAAAAGTGCCTTAGAAAAAAACATTACTGGTGCACGTTTATTTCAGCTGAAACAGCTCAGACTTACATTTTAGTCTGGAACTAGGCTCAAGCCTCGTCTGGGAACCCGGGGGTTAATGAATTGAATTAGGGGTGTGAGACTAGTATCTATATGGAGGCAAAAATGCCTCTGTGTGAGTTTTTGTCTCATTTATTATATATAATATAGTTAAACATCACGTGCAAGAGTGGTGTTCTTCCCAAATATCAGCGTGATTGCAAATGTACTGTTGATTTTCTAATATCGCGAGTTGTTTTTGCTTTATTTCACTAACGAAAATAGTTCTGAACAAAGCTTCGATACAGAATGAATCAGCCATTTGAACAAATTGAATTAGTTTGGAATTCGTTAGCACATTTCTTAATATTAAGCTTAAAATGTGTTTTAATGTCACTATTAATGAGGATTGTATGATCTTTGAATAATATCGGTCTTCAAATGTAAGATATTGTGATAGTTTACTTGAAGTATACTTGCAATAGTTCATTAAAAATGAGCTCCTCTATGGAGCAAATGAATGGGATTTTTACTTCCAGGACTGACTGTTATGCTAAATTACAATTCAGAGTTTCAGAGTGTAGTTTTAGGACATATTAGAATAAATAAGGGTTGATGTGAGGGGTTATTGTAGATCTGCACACAACAATCTGGGGAAGCAATTTTTAGCTTGTAATAAATGTTCAATCTGAGCATCTCTGCTGCATTGTTCAACTTCTAAATCAAGTGTTTTGGATTTAATAGGGGACTGAGGAATAGGAATGATTGCAATTTAGCCAAACAAAAACAATTTAGCGGTTTTGAGAAAGCGATTCTCAGGATGCTTCTGAGATGAGTTTATTGAAGGAGAAATCTAATTCACTCCTTTTACTGGAAAACAAGGCTTCAAACATTGAAAAATCAGAGAAATAATGAATCACGAGATTCAAAGCTCAGTGTTTTTCTCAGGAAAGCTCAGGAGGAGATGATCTCGGAGCTGCGACAGCAGAAGTTTTACCTGGAGTCGCAGGCGGGGAAGCTGGAAGCTCAGAATGCCAAACTGGAGGAACACCTGGAGAAGATGAGCCAGCAGGAGCAGAGCCGGAAGAGCCGCATCCTGGAGCTGGAGACCAGACTCAGAGAGGTGCGAGCAGATCAGGACAGAATATACTACTACACGATACAGTAGGGCTGGGCACTTTATATTAGGTGGCCTTAACTACAATGCACTAGCATCAAAAGTAAGTACAATGTACCTATTGTGTTCATATTGTATTGCAAAGCACTTTTGCTGCTATTGAGGTGGGATACAGGTAAGGTTAGGGCCAGGTTTGGTGGTGTGGGTAGGTTTAAGAGTGGGTTTAGGTGTAAGGGTAAATGCAACAGTGTAATTATAAATGCAATTACAGAAATTAGTTACAAATGTATTTACATGCAGGTATTTTTTTAAAATATAAGTGCAATGTAAAAACTTGTATGTAGGCAATAAGTGCATTGTATTAAATTATTAATTTAAATGTAAGTACATAGTAGTTAAGGCCACCTAATATAAAGTGGGACTGGTGATTTTTCCGATTTTATCAGTTAATTCAAATGTAATGTTTTGCCACGATTTAGAATTAGGAATCGTTAGAATTAGACACACTGAGGAGCACACTATAAAACCTGTAACTACTACTGTGTGTCTGATATTTGATGTTTGCATCATGGTGACAGGCTGAAAGCTGCTGTTCGTTGTTTTTACAGAACATTTATAGTTAATTATAGTCTACTGGTGTCATACCTTCAGTCATTTTGAATTTGAATTACCTTGATTTTTTTTATTTTTTTTTAAAGCATTTTCCTCGTATTATTTCTGAACAAAGAATACATTTGTACAAGATGTAGTTGTAGTTCATGCATCTTTCCTGCAAAGATATTTAAAATTTACATCATGTTGACAGCTTCATGTGTGCTGCACTTAGAATAGAATTTTCTTTAACTAGAGGGTTAATAAAGAACTAGTTACTTGAATCATGTTGTTACATTTTCAAGTTGACTAGTTAAAAATTGTAAATTAAATTTAAATCGGTCGAACATTCAGAAAAAAATGAGATTTTATATTGCTCAGCGCTACGATATAGTGATGCATCAAAATGTTTTAAATCAACTTTTTAGTTATATAATTGTTTACTATAATTCATTATTAAAATGTAAACATTTAAATGGCGGCAGAGTTTTTTCTCACATACATTGACGGCTACAGTGAGCAATCATGCCACATTAAAAAAAACACGCTCAAAACATATTTTTTAATATTTAGATTTATGTATTTGAATTGCATATAAAATTTCCATCCATTTGAATAACACATTTTTTTATAAACTTTGTGATGCACTTTTGTTAGTCAAATATAAATGAAACAGGTCCAATATCTGAAAAAATCTTTCATAGATCTTTCATTCTTTCAACAGCAATAATTGTATTATAGCATTAGAAATACTTCCAAACCTGAAGAAGAACAGGCCGTAGCAGGTTACCAGACTAGTTTACATTGTGTGAACGAATGCTCGTTGTGATATGAGAGACGTGAAACTGTGGCAGTAGTAGTGGTGTTTGACAGCATGTGTGTGTGTGTGTGTTTCAGATGGGTCTGGAGCACGAGGAGCAGAAGCTGGAGATCAAGCGTCAGGTGACGGAGCTCACGCTCTCGCTGCAGGAGAGAGAGTCTCAGATCAGCAGCCTGCAGGCGGCGCGGCACGCGCTCGAGAGTCAGCTACAGCAGGCCAAGACCGAGCTGGAGGAGACGACGGCCGAGGCTGAGGAGGAGATCACTGCGCTGAGAGTGAGACGCATGCAGATCACTGAGGACACACTGTTAAATCAGCCGAAGCCCTCTGAGATCAAATTAATTAACTCAATCTAATATTACACACATACTGTTTATACATTCTCCTTTTCATATAGTTTAACTTGATGTACTAAATTTAAAGATTTAACTAGAACAACTAGATTTTAAGGTTCTAAAATTACTACAAATATTACATTAAAATAATAAACATTCAAAATAATAGGTAAACAATGCAGGTAAACAAATAAAATGTTTAATTTATAAATATTTTTGTATATTTCTATTAAATAAACATGCTCCAGTGAATCATTTCAATAATAATTTCAACAATCATTTTCATTATTGTGGTTAACAAAAAGTAAAACCATTAAAAAAAGGCTGTATTTCTCTTTTTTTGTGTAGCTTGCATTACTATAATAACTAAAACTGAAGTACAAATTGATAAATATCTCTAGTATATATATATATATATTTTTAAACTAATAAAAAATGATAAAAATCACACCAAAATTACTAAAGCTTTACCTCAAATTAAAATGAAAATTGAACTGTGTCTTACCATTTATACTACAGTAGATATCTATTTTTGGGAGGGACTACTGAGCATTATGTACATGAAGAAGCCTATTTAACTCTACTGGTCTGAGAGAGGGTGTAAAATGAGCTTTAGAAACTGAATTTCAGAGACAAAAAAAAAATGTATATCAGTGAGTTCAGGGCTAAAAGTGTAAAATAATATATACATGTTTGATACACACACATTCACACACAGCATCATGTGTTTGTCCTTCTCCTGCAGGCCCACAGAGATGAGATTCAGCGCAAGTTTGATGCGCTGAGAGACAGCTGCTCGGTAAGTGTGAGTTTATCTGCGCTAATATTTCCCACAATCCCCTGCACTGCTCAGGAGGGTTGAACATGATGGTTCTCTTCAATATGAAAACAGACTTCTTACTTTTGCTTACTTTACTTCATTTATTATTAACTTCAAATGAAATGGCATCTATCCTGACTAAAGCTCCATACAGGACGACAAGAGATTGAAACTGTACGATTTCAGTGGTGTGTTGTGCTCGATAGCTTCTATATTTAGCTTGAGGATCCTCAGGGATCGGATAAAGAGCTCGGAGAGAAATTATTGATTAGAAGAGCTGAAGAAAGCAGAGATCTAAACAGTGGCTCTCTTCTGTTGGCCGTGAGCCCGAGTGACACACAACAGAATCAATACACGCTGGGAAAAGTTGCTGTCACCTTAATGCCTCATTTATCCCCGATCACAGACCTCAGATCAGTGAGCTGCTCGACTCCTCTGACCTCACGCAGAACTGATGCAGCGCTGCGGTTCAATCAGACGAACCTCTCCATCTGCAGCCCTTCACTCATAACATCAGCCTTGTGTCTCGTGTGCTTGCGGTTTAAATTTCATTTCATTTAAAAAATACAATTTACAATGTTTTTACATCATTATCAAGTCATAATTGTAAACTCTACATTCAATGAAAATGTACTATTTTGATGTCATGTAAATATAAAATGGCAGTGCCGTCATTTATAGCTATATATAGTTATAGCTGACATGCACTTTGTTCTTCTCAATCGAATATAGGTGAGTTAATGTAGTGAAGTCATCAGAAACAAACCCACACATTGATTCTGTTTGGTTTTATGAGCGTTGCCATTGCAAAAACTAATTTCCATGTCCAAGGATATGAAAAGGGCACACTTTTTGCATTCTCAGGGTCATCATCTATCTATCAAATCTATGGTAGTTCATAATACATGCATCATTTCTGCCACTGTGAGATCTGCTGACTGATTGGTCTTTTATATTTATATGCAATATCATATAGTAATATGTATATACATATGTTTTTATATATATTAGTGCCGTCAAACGATTAATCGCGTATAAAATAAAAGTTTTTGTTTACATTATGTACTGTGTATTTTTATGTTTATATATTTTGAAAATATTTACATGTTTATACATTTATATATTCATATTCTTATATTATATATAAGTATATTACATATAATATAACATGTTATAATTATATAACATAATATTTTTCTTAAATATATACATGCATGTGTTTGTACTTATATATATATATATATATATATATATATATATATATATATACATACACATACAATATATATATATAGTATACATACGTATTATGTAAACAAACTTTTATTATGGATGCGATTAATTGTTTGACAGCACTAATATATGTATTAAAATTTATATTAATTTCTTTAAAATATATTTTATATATTATGCATATATACACACGTATGTTAAACGTTAAAAGTATGTATATAGCTGTAAACTTAAAATAAATTTTCTTGAGTACAAAGTCTTATAAGATAAAAATAACACTCTTTGTCTATTGAATTGTGATGATCTGTCTTATATTTTATTATATTATGTTTCTATATCTCAATCTTTGTTCTACACACCCTCTATGTCTATTTAAGTTGAAATCTTTTTAAACTATTGCGCAGCAAAACTACTAGTGTTGTTTTCCTGCCTCGTGAGCTCTGATATTTCCATCTGTTTCAATAGCTGCAGTGTTCATGAATCTGGAATATTCCCGCAGTGTCAGAACAGAGAGTGATTGCGGTGGAATGACTCTAATGAATGGAATGATTATGTGTTTGATGGAAGATTCATGCATATTGATAAGGATGAATGACGCGGCGTGTCGTCACAGGTGATCACGGACCTGGAGGAGCAGCTGACTCAGCTGACCCAGGAGAACGCTGAGCTGAACCGGCAGAACTTCTACCTGTCCAAGCAGCTGGACGAGCTGACGGTGGAGAGCGAGGAGAGACTGCAGCTCAGTCAGGACGTGGACCGTCTGCGCAGAGAGGTGGCCGACCGAGAGATGCACCTCAACAACCAGAAGCAGGTGCGCAAACACGTCATCTGCACACTCAAACCAACTTTAAATCAACTCAGTCCACGATATGTGGAGCGAGTCCAGTTCTCTTTGCTTTCACAGCTCCTTATAAGTGGAGTCACATCTCTTTGTGGTTTGTTTGCTTTAGTTGGTCAGTTCACTTTCCCTTCCACACACTGTTGAAATCAGTTAAACTTGTGTAATACAGTGCAACCGGAAAGTCACTTTTTACACATTTATTACAGCCTTATTCCAAAATAGATTAAACTCATTTTCCTCAAAATTCTATAAACAATACCCCATAATGACAATGTGAAAGAAGTTTGTTTAAAATCTTTGCAAATTTATTAAAAATAAAAAACAAAAGTCACATGTTCATAAGTATTCACTCTAGATCTGTCAGTCGATTAACATTTTAATCTAATTAATTACATGATCTGTCTGAGAGTAACACAATTTCAGTTCTCTGTATGTATGTATGTCAGGGCTCCAGACAAAAAAATCGAGTAAGGTGCCATTGGCTCCTATAAAAGAAAAACTTAGGCGCCAAATTATTTTTTTAGGTGCCACAGAATAAAAGTGGTTTATTTTATTATTATCATTTTATTTTTCCCCCGTATTTTAACATTTCAATCATTTTGTCATGTGTTTATGTCTTATCTTTTCTAGGCTTTATCAGCATTTTAATCCATCTTGTAGATGATCAGGTCGACCGGGGGACTAAGGTTCACTTAAAGTGTGAATTAAATGTCTTTTACAACTTGAAATATACAGTCACAAAGAATTGTTCGTTACACAGAATCTGTACCAATATCATGGACCATAAGCATCACTTGGCAACTGAGTGCAGTGCATCCTATAAATGTTGTCACGTCTTTCACACATTCAGTCTGTTTTTCTTCATTAGTAAAATGCAATTTTATAGGAGGAGTTGAATCATGTACAACAGAATAAGTAAAAATATTAATATGCAACAGCGCATAAATATAGCAAAACGCTCCTCTTTATAGTTATTTTTCTAGCTGACTGATGAGTTTATGGACACTGAGTGGTTATTCTGAGGTAAATGTATTACAATGCAATGTTTACAAGCTTTATACATTTCCTCAGTTTGAAACAATGAGCTTTTACATAAAACATTTCAGTAAGTTGTAGCTACTATAGGCTTTCTTATTGCCTACCTTTTGATCATGTTCATTTCATACTATAGTAGTAAATCGAAATATATAATGGGTTCACTTGCTGCTTTAACTGAGGTGCTAAAGAGATCGCGCCTGAGCATTAAGTGCGATACTCTCCGCTCGCGCGATCCGGACGCATACACGGACCGTGTGGACGCGGGGTACTGGTGTTTATATTATCACCTTTCAGGTCTCTCTCACTGCGTTCAGCAGACTGTGTGCGGCAGAGACGAGGACTGTTTGAAACTCTTTTCCAGTAAAACTTTGATGCGCATCGTCTTATGTAAGTTTAATAAGTGAACATAACAAAAGATGTGAGCGCAAAACAATCGGGAAAAAAGTCCTTTCATGCAAATTATATATAGTCGCCAGTGGCGACCTCAGCAAAAACTTCACTCGCAAATTAATATTTTTGGTCGCAAATGCGACCATTTTAGTCGCAGTTTGGAGCCCTGTATGTACATGTGGAAGAATTGACAATAAAGCAGACCTGACTTGATGTTGTTTTGATTAATTAATCGCAACATAAATTTGACTGTCAAAATACCCACAAAAGATTATTTAAAGCTATTTTTGTGTTAAATGAGAAAGTATCAAGTAGACTTTACAAATTGTAGCTTTAGTAATATTTTATTTGATTCAACAAAACATGTATTACACAAACACTTTGAGACACATCTCAGTACTGTTTGTTCATACAGTGAAAGTCATTGGTAACCAAAACAGCTTTTTTACCAACAGTCCTCAAAATACCTTATTTTTCCACAAAAGAAAGGTTTGAAATGACATGAGGGTGAGTAAATGATGACAGAATTTAATTTTTTGGGTGAACTATCCCTTTAATATTTTTATTATTATTAATTAAATGATACTGTAAATAAGAAACTAAATCTGCCAGCAGGTGGTGGTAAATGTCTTCATTTGATTCGTTCAAACGGCTGAATCATTCAGGAATGAAGTAAACTGCTCTCTTTATGAATGGGTTTTTGAATCATTGGTTCACACGATTCATTCAGAAACTAAACACCGCTGTGCTGCTATGGTTTTAAAGTTAATAATGTTCTCTGCAAAGCTCTGCAGCACTCGTGTAATACAGCTCTTGCTGCTTGTGTGATATCGCTTATCGTATGATATAAATATGAGACAAACTCATGCAGGGGCATTTTTGCACCAATATCTTGAATTTTAGGGCATAACTGCATTTATGGTGTTGTTGACCTGCATCATATTTGTCAACAGTCACCTGTATGAAATGTAAGATGACGTACAGGTCTGGGGGCGGGGCCAGTGCGTTAACCGCGTTCAAATATTTTCATGAAAGTGACGTGACATTTTAATCACGTTATAAGTAATTAATTAAGTTAATGCATTAAACTGACACCTAATTCACAGGCTTTGCCAAGACACTCAAAATTGAGCTCAGGTGCATCCTGCTTCCACTGATCCTCCTTGAGATCATCCTGTGGTACATTCAGTTGATTGGACATGATTAGGAAAGGCACACACCTGTCTAAATAAGATCCCACAGTTAACAGTGCATGTCAGAGCACAAACCAAGCCATGGAGTCCAAGGAATTGTCTGTAGACCTCCGAGACGGGATTGAAGCTGGACGTTTGTACTGTACTGAGGCGTGTTATAGGACTGTGTTCTTGTGTTTGCAGAACATTGAGACTCTGAAGACCACCTGCAGCATGCTGGAGGAGCAGGTGGTGGAGCTGGAGAGTCTGAACGATGAGCTCCTGGAGAAGGAGAGGCAGTGGGAGAACTGGAGATCCGCTCTGGAGGATGAGAAGAGCCAGGCGGAGCGCAGGACCCGAGACATGCAGAGACTGCTGGACAACGAGAAGCAGAACAGGTACTGTGAGCAGCAGTCACAAAACACTTCAATTATTGACTTCAAGTGTGTCCTTTAATCTAGTAGAATTTGTCAGCATCTTCAGGTTAGCTAATAGCCATCACAGATGCATTAAATTGATCAAAAGTGACAAAGATGTTTATATCCAAAAGATTTCTATTTCAAATAAATGCTGTTCTTTTAAACTTTTTATTCATCTGTGAATCCTGAAAAATTCAAATGCATCGTCAGCACAACTGTTTTCAGCATAATAACATAACATAATAATTTTAAAGTTAAATTATTCTATCTAATGCACTTTGAGAATTCAAAATTAAGACCTCCAACTCATGTTTTTAACTTAAGTAAGAAAAAAGTTTACTTGTAGCTGAACTCAACCCTCTTTTTATTTGTGATGTACTGTCTCAGTCTAAATTACATTCACACTGCTGTTTTAGAAAGCCAAGCAAATTAGAATATAATCACAACAATGACAGTAATAGCCATATATTGTAAAATAAATGAAAATGATCTCATAGGAATATTATTTTTGCTTTGCACTACAGTAGGGAAATTACAATACTTCTTTCCTAATTTCGACACTTGAAAGAGATATTTTTAATTTGAATGGCATGTAAACCGCTAGCTGTCTGCTATTCATACTGCATTTAAGCTTTTATTTTGAAGGAAAACTCCAGCTTCAGTGACAACAGGCTTACAAAAACAAAAATCTAGTAAAATAGTGTCTAACTGGTGGCTGTTGCGTTCCCAAACGCGTGCTAAACTTGAGCATGTTTTGCTGAAGTGTTTTTTATTTGATTGCTAATGTGACGTTTTTCCACCACAAACTGAACTAAATGAAGCATTGCTTGGTGATTGGTTGAGCTAAAGTGGTGTTATCTAATGTGTTCTTAACTTTAACAGCTGACAGATACTCAACCAAATTCATTACATGCCTTTCTATCAGTTATCTGACATTTTTCATGAGTTCTTGTCATATTTTATTACCATTTTCTAAACTATAGTGAATAAACTGTGATGTGAGAAATGTTGAAGGTGTCTGAATACATTTTAGATTGACTGTATATTCACATAGAAAACTGTTATTTTAAATTACAAAACTATTTTTACTGTATTTTTGATCAAATAAATCCATTAAAACTATTACGAATCTTTCTTACCCCAAACTTTTGAATGGTAGTGCATGTAAATACTATTTTTCTGTGGTGTTGTGTCTCGACTCGACCCTGTTCCTCCAGGTTGCGAGCGGACCAGCGCAGTACGGAGTCTCGGCAGGCGGTCGAGCTGGCCGTCCGCGAGCACAAGGCCGAGATCGTAGCTTTGCAGCAGGCGCTGAAAGAGCAGAGACTGAAAGCAGAGAGTCTGTCTGATACTGTGAGTTACACAAACACACTCGCAACAGTTTGTCCTGGTTCGCTCCGGCCCTCCATCTGCGAATATTAATATTCATGCCAATATGGAATTTAACAAGCCACGATTAAGCGCCACAGCTGATGGAGATTAATTAAGCACTGCACATGAACACGCCGCCGCTGCGCATTAGTTAAACACTGTGAACAACAAAACCTTCTGTTCCCTCAGACAGGAGAGGCTGTGCTGTTTATATGTGCTGTTTATTGTGTTGTGGTGGTGTGTTTAGCTCAATGACCTGGAGAAGAAACATGCCATGTTGGAGATGAACGCAAGGAGCCTTCAGCAGAAACTCGAGACGGAGAGAGAACTCAAACAAAGACTCATGGAAGAGGTGAAAAACACACGTGTACCAGCCTATTTTGAATTGTTCTCAAACATACATATATTATATTTTATGCAGTGTATTTTATGTGTGTAATTATAATTTAAGAACAATTAAAATCCATGCAAAAATTAATGTGTTAAATTTAGAGCCCGAACCCAACCCGGAGTCTTTTTTAAATTAATTAATTTATTTATTTTTTACAACGAATAGTCAATTTAACAAAGAAAAAAGATGCTGTATTTCATGATTGCATGCAAGGGTCAGTAAACAAATACATGTAGCCTAAAGAAACAGATTCATCAAGGCTCGGCCAGTTCACAAGGCAAAAGAAAACATAGTTATGAAAGTTTATGAACATCAGGTGCAGCGGTCACATAAATGATGTCGAGTTTTTTGAATAGATGTATACGACAAAATGATCATTCTTCCACCGTGCAAATTATGGTCACTTTCGTCAGTTAGCCTTCGGCCTGCTTTAAATCAGACACAGATGTAGTGCGGCATTTATTTGAGTTAATTATATAATTTATTTGAATTAGCGAGAGAGGGATGAAAGTTGCGTGTTTGAACCTGTGTCTGTGCGTCTCTCTCTACAAGCAATGAGGCTTAGTTGCTTCAAAAACAGCAATTTTATGCCCTCATTGCGTCGCGAGTCAGTAGCCTATCAAAGCAATTTTACTAATAAAAGTGTGTTCGCTGTGCGATCTCTCTGATATCTGTGTGCAATAATGTGTGTGTGTGCGTCTATAAAAGCAGCGTAGCCTGCATATAGTTTTAGTTTAGCAACAAGCCCGAGGTCGGGTAGCAGACCTCTATCTCTGATCTCAACATTTACTACAGCTTTTCCACTAAAATAATGATGAGCGGTCTTCTCCGAACGTTACGTCTGTGCAGAGATCAGAAGTTTCCTTTGCTAACGATACTATGATATAGTTAATGATGGATGTAGTCATGAAATCAGAGATCTGAAGTGGTTACAGGAGACTCGTGTTACTACCAGGTCTTTTTCTGGACTGATGGATGAATTAGTGTGTTTGTGTCCAGCAAGGGAAGCTGCAGCAGCAGATGGACCTGCAGAAGACGCACATCTTCAGACTGACGCAGGGACTGCAGGACGCACTGGACCAGACCGACCTGCTCAAGACCGAGAGAACTGACCTCGAGTACCAGCTGGAGAACATCCAGGTGTCAACACACACACACACACACACACACCAACCGCCTCAAGATACCATACACATCACAATAAATAGTTGTCAAAATGGCTGAAAAACTACATTTGAATTTTGCACTTAAATATTATCAATATTCAAATTATATTCGGATTTAAAAGGCATAATTTTAGTTAGGGGGAAAAAAGCTTTTGGCTTCTCTCCTGAGGCCACAAGAGGGCGCATCCAGCTAAATATTACTAATGCACGTTTATTATAGCAATAAAATAACATGACTATCTATGAAAAACTGCATAATGTTCAAAAACCAAATATAATAAAATTGCTTAAACAATTATAAACAAATCAGCATCATGTATGCATAGTTCAATACAAAGGCACGGAAGCCAATTACATAGTACTAAACGGATGGAGAAAATAACCCTGCTATAGTCTTGTTTTTTTTAAAAGTTGAACTTGCATTAATTTTACATGGCTATCCAAACATGTGGCTGATAGATGTCCTTCTAGAAAATGCACAAAATATGCATTCTGTGTGAACAACTTGGTTTCAGTTTTGGCGTAAACAACAACATCTCTGTATTGATGTTCTGTTTTGCCACAATATTTTGAATGAGCAACGCAGCAGCGCCGCATCCAGTGGGTTCAAAAACAACAACGGTAAAAAGCAACCACACTTACATCGTCGTCGCATTCGTGTGCCACTGACAAGGCTGCATGACGCACACCTAAAATTTGAATGCAGTGTTTTTGCATTCGATTGTGGATTTTTATTTTAAATTCGACGAATATTCGATAATTATGACTAGTCAAAACGTCACAATGTGTGTCGGTGTCATAAATGAATGCTGCTCAAATTATGAAACAATGTTAGTGTTTAACTTTAACAAGAGGATAAATAATAATGATAATCTCCAAACAGGTTTTCTGAGCACAATCCTGTCTGTCATTGGTCATCAAACAGATAGCCCCGCCCCCAAACTCACAGGATTGGTCAAATCAGAAGTAGAGCTGCTCAATTATAGCAAAAATCATGGTTATTTTGTCAATGTTGTAATCATGACTATGATAAAAAGTCACAATTAAATGTTAACTTTTTTTTTTTCAAATTTAAATTTTTAACGACTGCTTCCATATGAAACAGCACTTTAACAAATGCAAAGTATTTTTTGTGAAACGGAGTATTCAGCAGATTGTCTTGATTATATTCATCTGGATTTGATTGGTTTATGATGGATGGGCTGACCCACAGTCGTGAAACACCTGGAAATATCAGGGAATGTTTTAATTATGATTTAAATAATATTTTAATAGAAGTGGACAGTCATGGAAATTTCTGTAATAAATTTAAATA
The DNA here is from genome assembly GCF_936440315.1 of Barbus barbus. NCBI lineage: Eukaryota > Metazoa > Chordata > Actinopteri > Cypriniformes > Cyprinidae > Barbus > Barbus barbus. The sequence continues at coordinate 1,274,869 of NC_136733.1, forward strand.
AGACACAATATTCAGTAATATTGTTGATTTTACTGCGTCATTGTAAATCATAGTATCATTGATATACTATTATAGTTTATTAATATTTTATTTGTTTTAGTTTAGAGCATCAAGGTTAACTAAATGAAATGAGAAATGATGCCTTGGCAACTAGCTGACATAAAATACATATAATATTTGTCTTAAATTTCATTAAAAATTGTAAATTGTTTAGTTTTAGTTAACAGTAATAACTCTGGATTGCACCACCAGCAGTATTTGATGAGAACTGACTCGAGCTGAATGAATAATGGCACGGTTGTCTTCTGTAGAGCTGCTTTACAGCTGAATTTGAGTTCTCTTTCAAGCATACGTTTCGGTGTCTCACTATGGGATACGCCCCTTCCGCGTATTCCTCAGAAGCCCTATTACATTACGCCAGCCCCAATTGGCTGGCAGACGTGACGCTGTGTCTGGGAGTGGCCTCCCCACCCCTCAGTATAAAGGAGCGACACAACGTCACTACGACATTCAAAAACCTCTTCTCGCTTCACACCAGAAGCCTTAACGAACTCTCGGACGAACGACTGGCCACCACGCCGTTTTTTCGCCTGACTCCTTCAATTTTGCATTCCAGCCGATTGCAAGGAGTGTTCGATACTACGATGGCTGCTGCAATGCAGACTGTCCCGGCTAGCGAGGGAGATGCTGTGCGACTTTGTTCATGCGGGAACAAAATTTCATGCAAAGACACACACCAGGTCTGCTCTGCATGTCTTGGGCTGAAACATGCCCAAATGGCGATCGAGAACCCCGGTTCCTGTGAACACTGCGCACGCTTCACTACGAAGAGCCTTCGTCGCAGGCTAGCACGCCAAGCTAGCCTGTCAGGCCACGATCCCCTCATGTCGCCTAGCCCCGTTCCAGCTGCCACTCCGCAGGTATCCATCCCTGTAGAGCTGCCCACCACGGCAGCTTTATCATGGGGTGAACAGCTTGACGTTTGCGTCCCTCTGACCAGTGTGTTTAGCACGGACGAGGAAGAAGACGCGCTCGATTTCGAGGAAGAGGGACAATCGGACTTTCTTCTCTCTGAAGAAGAGGAAGATTTCGAGGACTCCCCTTTCATTCCCCCTGCGCACACGGCACAACCCTTCACCGCGGCGGGGACCACGGAAGATGCGGATGGGGCACCATCCCCGCTGCTCAGTGTGGATCTGCAAGATGTGTGCAAACGTGCTGCAGAGAAACTAAATATTCCGTGGCCGACCGTGGTAGCAGAGACTGCAAAGTCTCGCTATGAGGGTAAGAGGCTGCCGAGGGCGAAACGGGCAGCACGGCAGCTCCTTCCTGTGTTTCCAGAGCTCCTGGAGGAGCTTGCGGTGACCTGGAAGGACAAACCGTTCACCAGCAAGTTACCCGTGCAGGGAGGATCCGCTCTCGATGTGGAGGGAATGGAGAAAGCAGGACTTCTCCGAATGCCTCCCATGGAGCCATTAGTTGCCGCGCACTTGCATCCAAAGCACACGGCAGCTGCAAATCCGACGTTGCCATCCAAAGCGGACCGTTTCCAGTCAAGCATGTCGGAACGCGCTTATAAAGCGATTGCTCTCTCTGTCAGGGCGCTGAACGCTACCTCTATGCTGACCGCGTACCAAGCGGAATTGCAGGACGAAGCGTCGACCATACCAGGTCAGACGCACTGGGAAGAGATATGTGTAGTGACAGATCTCTCTCTGCGTCTTCAGAGGTGCGCGGTTCAAGCCGCGGGCAAAGCCATGGCCACAATGGTCATCCAAGAGAGAGGACGTTGGCTTAACCTGGCTAATCTCTCTGACAGGGAGAAAGAAGCTATCCTGGACGCACCGGTGGTCACAGAAGGCATTTTTGGCTCGGCGTTGACACTGATGCAAAAGAGATGCGAGGAAAAGAAGAGGGATGATGAGGCTTTGCAGCTCTGTATGCCTCGGAAGGCACAGACTGCACCCCCCCCGCCACCTCGGCAGACTTTCGCACAAGTTACGGCCCGCCCACCCCCCAGCTATCGCATTCCTCGGCGGCAGAGACCGAACGTGAATGCAGCGGGTCACAGCGGAGTCCCGGAACAGAGAACTGCCTGGCCTAGGAAGAACTACCCGCCTGCAACAGCTCAGGCGGTCCAGCCAGCTCCTCAACCTCATCCTCACTCCCATCCTCAGGGAGCGAGGAGGAAGAAGAAGGCAGTTTGATGGGGTCTTCCCCGGGGAAAGGAGCACAAAAGCCCCCCCGTTCGCGAGCTCCCGTCCCCCAGATGTTCAGCGTTCGACAGTGGACGAGTTCCAAAGTTCCCGGATGTTCTGTGGAAAGATAGAGCCCGGTTGGGCCAGGGGAACCAGAGCAGTGAAAAGGACAAGGGATGGTGCAGTGGTGTACACCCACCCACTAGTCACAAGCATTTTTCATGTCCAAAACTCAATAAAGTTTTCATTGTATTCCCAAAACATGTTGCAAAACATAATTCCCCAAAAAACGTTGCAAAACACGTTGACAGACCACAGCATAACATCACCTCGGGGAGCTTTAGCTCCCTTAGGGGTGATGAGACGCTTAAACTCTGTCCGAGCGCTGAATGCCCACACATGCGCAGTACAGACAACAAACTCGCTCACGGCTCAGCCACACGAGGGCGCCAGAACGCTGCAAATAAACAGTTGGCGAGAATGCACACGGTCCCGCTGGGTACTAAGGACAGTACAATTCGGGTACCGACTGCAGTTCGCCGCTTCCCCCCCGCATTTCAAAGGGATAATTCATTCTCAGGTGCGGGAAAAATTAAAGCATGTTCTTCAGGAAGAAATTTCCTCTCTGTTGAACAAAAGGGCTATAAGAGTGGTCCCACCCGAGCAGAGCCACAGCGGGTTTTACTCGAGGTACTTCCTCGTCCCAAAGAAAGGGACTCAAGCTCTTCGTCCCATATTAGATCTGCGGGCACTGAACAAGTACTTAAGAAAGTACAAGTTCAGAATGCTCACTCATTCTACACTCCTAAAATTAGTGCGCCATGGCGATTGGTTTACGTCAATCGACCTGAAGGACGCATATTTTCACATAAAGATATATCCACCCCACAGGAAATTCCTGAGGTTTGCTTTCCTCGGCGTGGCATACGAGTATCTGGTTCTACCATTCGGGTTGTCTCTCAGCCCCCGAGTGTTTGTAAAATGTACAGAAGCGGCACTCACTCCGCTCAGGGAGAAGGGCATTCGTCTCGCTACTTACATAGACGACTGGCTGGTGACAGCTCAGTCAGAGCGAGAAACGAGAGAACACACAGTTATGCTTCTGGAACACATACAGAAACTGGGTTTCAAATTAAACATCGAAAAGAGTGTTTTAATTCCCACACAGTCTATAACATATCTGGGGCTGTCACTGAACTCGGTGACATTCAGAGCACGACTGTCAGAAGACAGGGTGAGAAAATTCACTCGGTGCATGACCGATTTTCAGAGGGGAAACAGTGTTTCCTTTCGCACATGCCTCAGGCTATTAGGACTGATGGCTTCAGCCCTGATAGTTATTCCCTTAGGCAGACTGTTCATGAGAGAATTTCAACGCTGGGTAGCGTCTCAGGGACTGGACCCAATACGTCACTCCCGCAGGAGAGTAAGAGTGACGTCAGAGGCAGTCTTAGCACTGCACCAGTGGAGACACCCGACCTTTCTGGTTCAGGGGGTACTCATGGGCGTGGTTCGAGCCAGAAAAGTGATAACAACGGACGCGTCGTTGTCCGGTTGGGGGGGCATTCACGAGGGCAGGATAGTGAATGGAAGATGGGATCAACATCTGACCAGTCTTCACATAAACTATTTGGAAATGCTAGCCGTTTTTCTGACGTTGAAGCATTTTCTTCCTTTTCTCAAAGGGCATCATGTTCTCGTGAGAACGGACAACACTACGGTTGTGGCTTACATAAACCGGCAGGGAGGTCTCAGATCACTTCCCTTGCACATGTTAGCACGCAAACTGATTTTATGGAGCAATACCAATCTTTTATCCCTGAGAGCGACGCACGTACAGGGTGTTATGAACCAGGGTGCGGATTTGCTTTCCAGGGGCAATCCTCTCTACGGGGAGTGGAAGTTGAACAGGGAGGTGGTCGAACAGATTTGGAGCATATACGGCAGAGCGACAGTAGATCTGTTCGCGTCACACGACAATGCTCAGTGTCCTCTGTTTTTCTCCCTGAAAGATCAGAGCGCGCCTCTGGGGATAGATGCGCTGGCGCACGAATGGCCTCGCACTCTCCTTTACGCTTTCCCACCAATAGCATTGATATCCCCAACACTTTACAGAGTGAGGGAGGAGGGACTAAAACTGATATTAATAGCTCCGAGGTGGCCAGGGAAGTATTGGCTAGCGGAGATCATACATATGCTGTACAAAGACCCGTGGTCTCTCCCGCTGCGCAGAGATCTTCTGTCACAAGCTGAGGGGGAGATTTTTCATCCTCATCCAGAACGCCTGGCACTATGGGCATGGCCTGTGAGTGGGTCAATTTAAATATAACCGGTCTGCCTGACAGCGTTATTAGAACCATACAAAATGCTAGAGCTTCATCGACTAGGTCTCTTTATGAATGCAAATGGGGCGTGTTCGAGCGCTGGTGCGCAACTAAACATGAGATACCCTTTCAGTGTTCAGTGGCAGTGGTTCTATCATTTCTTCAGGATTTGATAGACCAAGGGAAAGCGTTTTCAACCATAAAAGTGTTTCTGGCTGCTATATCTGCTTGTCACATTGGTTTTGATAATAAAACTGTGGGGCAGCATCCTTTGGTAGGCAGGTTTATGAAAGGTGCGCGCCGCGCCTTGCCAGTTTCGAGACCGATTTCCCCCTCATGGGACTTGGGATTGGTGCTAGATGCTCTTTCCATGTCCCCATTTGAGCCGCTGGATAAGGTTGATTTAAAAATATTGTCATTTAAGACGGCACTGCTGTTAGCTTTATCCTCGGCAAAACGCGTAAGCGAGATTCACGCGTTTTCAGTGCACTCAGCGTGTTTGCAGTTCATGTCTGGGGATGCAGGGGTAGTTCTGAAACCTAATCCTGCATTCATGCCCAAAATAGTTAAGGCTATCATTCCTCTTGAGTTAAGAGCCTTCTGTCCACCACCTTTTGCTTCATCAGAACAGCAAAAGTTAAATGCATTGTGTCCAGTGCGTGCTTTACGCATTTATACAGAAAGAACTAGAGGGTTCAGGGAAAGTGATCAGCTGTTCGTATCTTGGGCGAAACCTCGTACGGGGAAGCCGATTACTAAGCAGCGGTTGTCGCACTGGATAGTGGAGGCGATCTCGCTGGCATATTCCAGTAAGGGTCTTGTGTCCCCATCTGGTTTACGTGCACACTCAACAAGGGGAATGTCAACGTCCTGGGCCCTGTTTAAAGGAGTCTCGTTACAGGATATTTGCGAAGCGGCGAGCTGGTCCTCACCGCATACATTTGCAAGGTTCTATAAGCTGGACGTTACAGCTCAGACTCTAGCGCATGCAGTATTGAGCGTTGGAATGTGAATCACGAGTCATGACTCGTTCAGCCCCGCACGCAGTATTGTGGTTGGCAGGAGACTTCGAGGCAGGCTATCTGGCAATACGGGAGTTAGGATATCCCATAGTGAGACACCGAAACGTATGCTTGAAAGAGAACAATAGGTTACTTGCGTAACCCCGGTTCTCTGATAGCATTAAGTGAGGTGTCTCACCAGATCACCCTCCTTGCTGTGCGAAGCGAGGAAGAGGTGTGCTTGTTTTGAATGTCGTAGTGACGTTGTGTCGCTCCTTTATACTGAGGGGTGGGGAGGCCACTCCCAGACACAGCGTCACGTCTGCCAGCCAATTGGGGCTGGCGTAATGTAATAGGGCTTCTGAGGAATACGCGGAAGGGGCGTATCCCATAGTGAGACACCTCACTTAATGCTATCAGAGAACCGGGGTTACGCAAGTAACCTATTGTTTCGTTTAGGGTTATTTGTGTTAATGACCACATTGCGACTCAAACTCATCTTAGTCTTCATGTTCTTCCTCCTGGTCTCTCCTCAGGCCGTGTACTCGCACGAGAAAGTGAAAATGGAAGGAACTATCTCACAACAGACCAAACTCATCGACTTCCTGCAGGCCAAGATGGACCAGCCCACCAAGAAGAAGAAGGTGAGAGAGACTGGGGGATGCTAATGAGACTGAGACACCCTGAGGAGACGCGCCGCTGTCACAGAGTTCATCTCATTCTTAAAACCGGTCTCATTACAGTCTGATGTACATTTAAGACCGAGTTTGTGCTTGATTTGTGGGATTGAGTGTTTCTCACTGAACCGCAGGCACTTTACCGTCTGGAATGAACAGTTTGAGTTGAGCTTGTGGAATCTGCTAAATCTAGAACTAGCTTTATTAAAGAGAATAAAACGGTTCCCACAGTCATGGAAAACCTGGAATTCCTGGCTTGGATGTCATCAAAACGCCTATAGTCACTATTACACTACCATAAGAACCGTTATTAATAACTAAGCACCAGTAATAAATGATGATGATAATATGAACTAAATCAGATTTCTGAAGGATCATGTGACACTGAAGACTGGAGTAATGATCACAGAAATAAATGACATTTTAACATACATTCACATACAAAACAGCTATTTGAAATTGTAATATTTCACAATATTACTGTATTTGGGTCAATGATGTATAAGGATTTTTGACAAATACAAAAATAATATCTATTGCAATTGTTCAAGCATTAAGAATGTTGTGTGCACAAATTCATATTAGAATTTTAAATTAAGTGATTTTAGTGTTTTCATCTAGATGAATAAAAAAAAAAATGTCAGGTGGTGCGACCGCGATTTATCTTAAAATTTATTCATTTCCTTAAAGTCCGTGTAAAGTCAATATTTTATGTGTTCTGAGTTTGTCACACCACAGAAAAATGCCAAATTTGAATGCTTAAAAAAAAAAAAAACGCCAAGTAAACACAATAAGGTATCACAATCTTGAAAAAATAAGCAGTATTCTCTGCTCTCAAACGCTGGGGGCGTGTCCACTGGCGGCGCTGAAACCACGCCCACTCGCGGGAAAGCTGCCGTCTCTCTCAACTGTCTTCCTCTAGCAGCTTATTTAATAAGGAGACCGAACTGTTTTGTAAATAATCGCAACCAGGTATTATGCATTTACGTGACGAAGGCATAGCTAGCTAGCTAGGCTGTAGTAAAAAATGTAATGCATGTTAAGGAAATTAATTAATTTTAAGATAAGTCACGGTCGCACCACCTGACATTTTTTTTTTTTTTTTAAGCTATGGCCAGTTCAGCTAGATGAAAAAACACTAAAATCACTTAATTTAAAAGTTTAATATGAATTTGTGCACACAACATTCTTACTGTTTGAACAATTGCAATAGATATTATTTTTTGTATTTGAAAAATCTCAAGTTAGCTTGTTGAAAATTCTTATACGTCATTGACCCATTTACTGTATTTGATCAAATAAATGCAGCCGCCATTCAAAAATATATATATATAAAAAAAAAAAAATCCAATCTTTTGATCAGTAATTAACATTTTTTTACACTCAATTTACACTCAATTCAAAAATCTTTTGCCAGAAATTACTGTACTGTCTGAGATTTCTAAAAATCCTTATCCATTAATCGCAAACAACTGGTAAGTTACTTATATTTTTAGTTTTCAGATTTTTAGAAAAAGACTTTAAATATCATGTTTAATCCTATTCTAATTTTTTATGACTTTTGCCATGAAAATAGAAGAAACTGGCATGGTGTTAAAAAGAAACAAACGGGAAATAGGAAAATAAATCATTTTAAAATAAAAGTAATCAAAGCGAAGCACTTATTAAAAAATTATATATTTTATTTGGAAAAAATATATTTTAAAAATAAAAACAATTAACATTAAACACTAAAAAGATTAAATATTGCTAGCAGAGAAAACCGTACAGATTTATAGTATTGGTAATCAGTCAGAATGTGAGAGGATGATCAGCGGTGTGTGTCATGTGATCCGTGTGTTTTAGGGTATTTTCGGGCGGCGGCGTGAGGAGGTGGGTGTCACGGCTAACGGCGCCACCGCGGTCTCGTCTCAACCTGCCGTTCCTCTGCAGTACGGTGACATGAAAGCAGCGCTGGAGAAGGAGCGAGTGCGCTGCTCGGATCTGGAGGAGGCGCTGCAGAAGATGAGGATCGAGCTGCGCTCCCTACGAGAGGAGGGTGAGTCTTCAGTGTCTGTCCTCAGTGTGCTCATCTTTCCATCACTCTTTAAAGGGTTAGTTCACCCAAAAATGAAAATTCTGTCATTAATTACTCGCACTCATGTCGTTCCAAACCCGTAAGACCTTCGTTCATCTTCAGAACACAAATTTGACAGAAGACCTTGCTCTCTATGGAGGGTCAGACAGCTCTCAGATTTATACAAAAATATCTTACTTTGTGTTCCGAAGATGAACGAAGGTTTTACGTGTTTGGAACGACATGAGGGTGAGTAATTAATGACAGAATTTTCATGTTTGGGTGAACTATCCCTTTAGTACAGCGATGCACTGTAAATGTTGTTGAGGCTCTTCTCTCTGTCTCTCAGCGGCTCATTTTAAAGTGCAGGAGCACGTGGCTCCATCCACGCCGGCGTCGGCCCGTCAGCAGATCCTCATGTCAGCCATCGTGAAATCTCCGGAGCGCCAGCCCAATCCCAGCAGCCTCCTGAACCCGTCCAGCTCGGCCCGCCGCAAAGAGAGCTCCACGCCGGAGGGTCAGTACAGCATCGACACAGAGTCTGCTTCACACTCGCTCAAATACACATACTGTTAACATGGCCAGGCGTTTCTGATAATACTGATGGAACAGGAAATCTTCAGCTGGTTTCTTGGTTATATCAGACTGGAGTGCAGTTAGTATTTAAAGGGAAATATATGCTAAATTGATTCTAGAGTGCTGGTCTTGTTGTGAGCTATTCATCAGTAAAATATATTTCAAGCATAACAGAATCCAGGTCATATTTCACCCCTAAATTAAAATACATATATAAGAAATTAAATGAAGCCTATTTTTTAGGACCTATTTTTTTTACATTTTTATGAATATTAAACGCATTTACTCTAAAATTCTCATTAGTGTGTGTGTGTGTGTGTGCATGTTTATGTGGTTTATGAGGACACAAATGTGTATAATGACATGGGTATGACAGAGGTATTACAATATGAAGGTGGTTTATGAGGACACTGCCTATGTCCCCGTAATTCAAAAGGCTTAAAAACATACTAAATGGTGTTTTTTTTGAAAATCTAAAAATGCACAAAGTCTCCTGTGAGGGCTAAGTTTAGGTGTAGGGTTGGTGTAGGGCAATAGCACATACAGTTTGTTCAGTATAAAAACCATTACGCCTATGGAGAGTCCCCATAAACCACAAAAACAAACGTGTGTGTGTGTTTAATCAAGATATATACATATACAAATTCTTAAAAGTATTTGTGTGTATAGATAGATAGATATAGAAATAGTTGTATGAATGATATATATATATATAATATGCATATTGTATCTAATTATTACAATATAATACATTTAATTATTAAATTAAAATTCCACACACACACACACACACACACACATATATATATATATATATATATATATATATAAATTTTGCGATGCAAACAAAAATGTAATTTAAGATTTAAACAAAGATTATGTATTTCTATGTATAAATATTTGTTTTGAAATGTTTTTATGAGATTCTTTTGAACATAGTTTCGTCTTTAACAGATCCACACTAAAGTGTTAATGCAGGAGTCTGACAGATGAATGAAGCTCATGTTGTCTGTAGATGAGGAATATTTCAGTGGTTTTCTCTCTCTGTGGCTCCTTCTGTCTCTTCATGTTTCTATCGGTGTCGTCCTGCACTCTCGCTTTCTTTCTGCGTCCTGCTCCGTCAAATCTGAGAGCTGTTTCTCTTCTGCTCTTTCAGAGAAGAGGAGGGTGACGTTTGAAAGTAAGTGTGTCTCTCTGTTCCTCCATCTCTGTTTCTGTCGCTCTGAGATCGGCATGTAGTTCAGGGTCGTGCGCTGATGGGAATCACGTCTGAGAGACACCAGACAGGAAGAAAACACACAGAGCAGCTATATGGGCCATTCACACAGAACGCATTTTTGCTTGGACAAAAATGTGAGATGTGGGCAGTAGAAAAAAAGTGTTTTTGTAAATGTTGAACCTATTCTAACATGAGCTCTGTGTTTTTTATAACACTGAATGCACCCGTCTAGTGTGTTTATATGGAGAAACAATGGAAAAATGCATTCTGTGTGAACGGCCCCTAACAACTCAGGGCTCGCAAAATCGGTAGCCCGACGTCCCAGGGCTATTATATTTTCCAGTCGGGCTACACAGGGCTCCCACGGGGGCTTAAACAACTAATGGTATAAGAAATGTCTTAACTATAATTTCAAAAGGTCTTAAAGTTGGGGATGGAAAGACAAGAATGGCGATACGGCTGGATTAAACTTCAAAAGGCAAAGATGTCACTGAATTGTCATTGGCATTTTTATTTCATCTTACCTATAATGCTTGATAAAGCAGCGTTTATGAGCGTGGACGGTGCTGCTTTCTGTACAGTTGCTAACAAAATGAATTTAGTTTCCAATAAGCCTCTCTTGCTGCTTACGGTCAGGTCAATGCAAATATCAACCCATGTTTTTAAGCAGCGAACACATAGTGTTGTAAATGAGAAAGTAGTTAATGTGCCTTCTAAAAATCTAAACTAAATTAATATAATAATTTATATGCTTGATTTATCCCTTTTCATAAAAATGGTCTAAAGGCTGAAATGCTGTTGTATAAGATTTGTGTTTTTGTGAAACCTGTATCTGAACTGTAAATCATGTCATTTTATGGCTTAATACTGTATGTTACCATAGAGGTTGTCCAACCCGCTCATACTGTTCATTTTACTTGTGCAGCTCTTAAAATGGGTCATAAATTGCCTTATTTTTTTTATTTTAGATACCCTGTAAATAGTGGAATAAAATTCCTTCCTTCATATTTGTTGATATTTGTGTATTGGAAAATATTTTTGATTGACATTTAGACTCCTATCTGATTTTCTATATTTAAAAAAAAAAATAATAAAAAATAAAAACATTATTTGGGCTAGTTAAATTCATTTTCGGGCCAACAAAATCTGAAGAGTACCTGCCCAAAGGGCTACCAGGGATTTTGAAATTGTGCATAGCAACATCATATTGAAAGAATTAATGCTTTTATTCAGCAAGGATATTAAATCGATAAGTGATTTTAAAGAGTTATATTGCTAGAAAAGATGTCTATTTTGAATAAATGCTGTTTTTTGTATCCTTTATATTCTTACATGTATACTATTACATGTTCCAAAAAATATTAACCAGCAAAAACTGTTGCAACATTGATAATAAATCTGAATATTAATAATAAATCACACTGATTTCTGAAGGAGGACAGTGAAGACTGCAGTAATGGCTGATGAAAATTCAGATTTGCATCACAGAAATAAATAATATTTTAAAGTATATTAAAATAGGAAACCTTATTTTTGAATTGAAATAATATTTTACAATTTTTTTTAAATTTATTTAAAAAAATTTTTTTTTATAAAATGCAGCCTAGGTGATCAAAAAAGACTTAAAGAAGAGACAAACCTTTGAATGCCTAGATAGATAGATCATCAATTTCTCAGAGAACAAGGCTTCTTGTTTTGAGTCAAATGTCAAGTTGATCTCTTTAGAGATTTTCTCTGGAAAGCCAGAAGAGCATGAGTTTCTGCAGTGATTAAGCTGAAGCACATACAGTGATGCATTGCTCCTGCTGTCCTCGAGTCTTCTGTCTCTGTCTCTTTTCTTGGTTTCTGCAGCATGTCATGTTTTTATTAAGTGATGATTAAGTTTCTGCTTGTCTATATTTCTTTTATTCTGGAGCCTGACGCGCACAGACCTGCATGCGATCGCTGATGATGTTTTGTTTTGCTCAGATAGAGGCGGTTTTGTTGTGGCCGATGCTCTGCTGCTGGACGGTGATGAGTTTTATTTTCGGCTGATCGGTTTGACATCATTCACACTGAGCTGTTCAAGAGGACATTAATAACCCGCACTAATTAACTCTCTCTCTCTGTCTGTCTGTAGAGTACGGGCGGCGTGTGAAGGAGCGAATGCATCACAACATCCCGCATCGCTTCACGGTGGGACTGAACATGAGGGCGGCGAAATGTGCCGTCTGTCTGGACACGGTCCACTTCGGCCGACAGGCTGCCACGTGTCTGGGTACAAATACACACATACACACACACATACTCAATTGAGCTTGAATGTTAAATGTTTTGGCTCACTTCTGAGAAGAATTTGTACCAATAATATGGTTATATATACTACCATTCAAAAGTTTGGTGTCAGGAAGATTTTTAAATGTTTTTGAGAAAAGTCTCTTCTGCTCACTAAGGCTGCATTTATTTGATCAAAAATGCAGTAAAAACAGTAAAATATTATTACAATTTTAAACAGCTGTTTTCTATGTGAATATGTGTTAAACTGTAATTTATTCCTGTGATCAAAGCTGTATTTTCAGCATCATTACTCCAGTCTTCAGTGTATTAGAATGATTTCTGAAGGATCATGACACTGATTTGCTGCTCAAGAAACATTTCTGATTATTATCAATGTTGAAAACAATTGTGCTGCACAATATTTCTGTGGAAACTGTGATGCATTTTATTTTTCAGGATTCACAGATGAATAGAAAGTTCAAAAGAACAGCATTTATTTAAAACAAAAATCTTTTGGAACATAAATGTCTTTACTGATCACTTTTGATCAATTGAATGCATCTGCAATGATTAATTTCTTCAAGAAAACTTACTGGCTACAATTTTTGTTTTAACGGTATTGTAAGTACACACTCATGTAATAGGAGCCTCAGAACTCATTTTTGCAATGCTTTTCCATTGTTTCTCCAAGTAAACATGCACCGTTTGTGTCTTTTGCTCCTAAAATTGCATCTAAAATTGCAATGCTCAAGTTAAAATAACTTTTATTAAAAAACACATATGAAGACCTTGAGGGGTTTTTTTGTGTGTTTTTCATTTACCAAAAAAGAGTTGTGTGGCCTATAAATGAAAAAATGACTAGTAGAGAATGTTAATTTGGTCTTGTCTCTCTCTCGATGTTCTCTTTATCTTCTCTTCTCTCGCTCAGAGTGTCGCACTCTCTGCCATCCCAAGTGTTCTCCGTGTTTGCCGGCGACCTGCGGTCTTCCTGCTGAATACGCCTCTCACTTCTCTGAGGCTCTGTGTCGGGATAAAGCCAGCTCACCCGCGCTGCAGGTCAAAGAGGCCTCGGGTCACGTGCGTCTGGAGGGCTGGATGAAGCAGCCCAGGTGCGCTTACGACCAAACTGCTCATCGTGTGTGTCTGCAATATGTTCCCAAATTGATATTTGAGTTTTCAGAAACATGTTAACTCTTTCCCCGCCAGCGTCTTTGAAGAAAAAAAAGTTGCCAGCTACCGCCAGCATTTTTGATGATTTTCACTAAAATTTCATGGCCTCCAGAATATTTTGTTGTATGTATATCTGAACAAGCAATACATCAAAATAAAGATTTTTATTTTATTTTTACTTTTATTCTAGCTTCAAGCATTCTTTTTTTTATCAACACTTGAATGTAGGTAGGTTTCATAAAAAAAAAAAAAAAAAAAGCATTTTGAGCAAAAAGCTGAGAAAATCGCTTTTTTTTATTTTATTTTTTTTTATCAAATACTACATCTGGATCATATTCAGTAATATTATCAAAGCAAAGATGCAGTAGATGGCTTCGATCAGTATCCCAAAGCTTCACAGGCCTTCACCACTTTCTGGATTGACATTGGGGACTTTTCATTTATGTGGTTAGTGTTGATGATAGCATTATTTATTATGCATACATGCATATGAGATGGCTAGTTTCTGTGTCTTCCTCACCTGTTTTGATCGGCACGTTCTAGACTCATTCAGGTGATGTGTAATAGTGCCCCCGAGTTTATAACAGTGAGAAATTCAGTTCATCTTTGTCCATGTAGGATAAATAATAAATGCATGCAACATTTCCTCTTTCTAATGTCTTGTGGGATGTGCATACAAATAAATCTTTAATTGAAATAAAATAAACATGAACTCAAATAAAATATAATTAAAATCTTATTTTATTTCAGCTAGCTGCCGAGGCAAACTTTTTCATTTCCAAGTTGAAGTACTAAAATAAAATAACTCAAAGTAATAAAAACTATATAGATATACTTAAAAACAAACTAGTAAAAATGACAAACACACAAAAAATTACTAAAACTTTAACTAAACTTCAAATGAAAGCAGAAAATATAAAAAAGAAATACTAATCAGAATATGAACTATAATAGTATGCCAGTAATACTGAAATAACAGGCAGCTGCACAGAACCAAATATATGTTGGTGCCACTTTATATAGACTACATATAATTACAGATGATATTAAACGTGCTGTCACTGATTGGCTGTTTTTGATGTGTTTTGTAGGAACGGTAAGAGAGGGCAGCAGGGCTGGGAGAGGAAGTATGTGGTGCTGGACGGGACTAAATTATCAATCTACGAGTCCGAGCCGACAGAAGGTAAACGATCCCTCCGTCAGATCACTCCAGGTGATGTAGTTGGGTGTTTTCTGAGCTCTGTGTGTGTTTCAGACGCGGTGAAGCCGCAGGAGGAGTTTGAGCTGTGTTTGCCGGACGGTGAGGTGACGGTGCACGGAGCCGTCGGAGCCTCCGAGCTCATCAACACGGCTAAATCAGGTCAGAACATCACTGTGCTCGAGGAAAAACTACATCATTTTACACATGCATGTGTTTAGCAACGAGATGAAACGTCCGGAGCGTTACTTTCACCTCTGATAGTCCCAAACGCTGTATTTTAGTGTGTTCTGTGGATTCTAGTCGATGAGGTTAACCTGCACCAGTGCTGCTTTAGTTTTCATGAAGATTTTCAATTTCATATTTTTCATTTGAATTTTTGTTAGTATTAGTAATTTTGTTGCATATCTTTTTATTGAGTTTATTAATTTGTTTCATTTCAGTTTTAGTTATTTTAAGACATGAAGTTAAACTAGTTTTTATTCATATTTTGAATATTTTTATTTGAATGTTTTCTATTTAATTTAAACTTTAGTTCAAGTTTTGCTAGTTTTGTTGCGTGTGTGTGTTTTCATTTGTGTATGCAGTTTTTATTTATAACTAAATAAAATGAGAAATATTGCTTTGGTAACTAAATAAATAAAATAAGTTTAGGAGTTTGTTATATTTTATGGTATTTCAGTTATTTTATTTTAAGCATTAAATGCTTTTTATGGTTTTAGTTAACATTGATAACCCTGATTCACTTTTCTGCTTAATCAGTTAATGTTTTTTTTTTATCATATTTACTATATTTAAATAAATTTAACACATTTCTGCCCACAATCGGCAAAAACAAATAGTTGTGTCATTAGCTTTGTTTCTGGCACAATCCAGTCTGCAGCATATCATTAAAATCAATAATGAAATACAATAAAATTAACAAATGTATTCGTATAAAAATAAAGAGATCCGAAAGTCTTATCACAGTATTCATGGACTTTGTTTAAAGGAATACTAAGTAGCTTCATATTTAATTGTTTTGCTGCCTCTTATTTGTCTTCCTGATGTGATTCTAGAAGTACACCATTGACACGTGTATTTGTTAACACTACTGAGATAAACGTGTGTGTGTGTGTGTGTGTCAGATATCCCGTACGTGCTGAAGCTGGAGTCTCATCCTCACACCACGTGTTGGCCGGGTCAGTCTCTGTACTTCATGGCTCCCAGTTTCCCAGATAAGCAGCGCTGGGTGGCTGTTCTGGAGTCAGTGGTGGCTGGCAGCAGAGGATCCCGAGAGAAAAGCGAGGCGGACGCAGTGAGTTTCCTTCAGTCCCTCTGTGTTAATGAATCCCTCAGAATAATACTAATTACTTCTGTGTGTCTTGACTCTTTATGACCTCATGAGACGGTTTGACTGATGCAGTTTCAGCAGGCTTTAGTTTACTGTGTCACTGCAGAACAATGATTTACTGCTTGCTATTACTCTACAGAAGTAAATATGACAATAGTGTGTCAGTAATGCAAACATTGACACAAAAATAATGCAATAATGTAAACAGTATATTGTCAGTAGTGTTATTTTAGTATTATTCATATGATGCTAAGATGTTAATATAGTATCTATTAATGTTGTCTAATTTTTAGTTTTCATTTAATTTTGGATACAGTTTTTGTAGTTTTAGGTGCTTTTATCATTTGTATTATTTCTTAAAATATTTCTTGTAATTGTATTTTTGTCAGCTTTAGTACTTCAATTTCAATTAGTTTCATTCAAGCTTTTAAGTGGAATTCATGTAATATTTATATTTTATTTTATTTCAGCTTTCTAATTAACAGAAAAACTCCTGTGAAGAAAATGATGTTAGCAGTATTATTTTAGTATAGTATTTATACACTATTCTAGTATTTTTTTTACATGAGCTTTTTTAGTTTTAATTTTAAAGTTTTGTGCTTTTGTCATTTTTAGTAATTTTATTTTATCGTTTTTATCAATTTTATTTGAGTTTTAGTACTTCAACTTTAAATTTTTAATTTAAATTTTATTTTGATTAGTTGATTATTTGATTTCATCTTTATTTCGGTTAACAAACATGATTTTAATAGTTTTGATTAACAAGAACAACACTGGACTCGTTTTTAATATCGAAACGTTTTTAATATCTGTCTTAAAGATTATTTTGTCAACTTTTAAGAGTTCTCTAGCACATTCCCGTTTTTTTTCCCCGTCTGTAATGTTTCTAAGCATCAGCGGGGCAGATTAATGGCGGTGAATACAAAAGAGATGAACAGAGATAGCAAGCTAATACGATCAGATCAGGTCCCAGAAGACATTAGTACAGATCTGAAGCTAGCAGAGACTCGGTGTGATGATTGTCTAACGCTGTGAGTGTGATTGTGTTCTGAACGCTGTAGGCCGGTGTTAAACATCAGAAGACTCTCTCGCCGCTGGTTCAGGTAATCAGATGATTGAGGGAAGCTCACTCGTGTGTGTTACCCAGCATGCTCCTCTGTCTGGTGCCCGTGTCGCTTGCATCATCAGACCGTTCCTCTGAATGAACGTCACTGTACGTCAGCCGCAGACTCCAGTGTTTCCTGCAGCTCAGTCTAGGAAAGCAGAAATTCTTGAAAATAATACAAAAACAATGAATAGACAATTAAGACGTCTTTATATTGGGATGTTCTCGCATGCAGCAGGACCAGTGTAGTCTGATTCACAAACAAATGACTCTTATGAATCAGTTCATTTGAAACAAATCACAAGCTGAAGCGCTCCTTCATTGTTGTTTGTTCTGTTTATTTGAGATGATATACATCAAATTGTATGACATAAATTCAGAATTTATGTACGTTTGTTCATGTTTGACTCCAACTGTAGGAAACACTGGCAGATCCTGAACGCAAATGTTTCTGATCGCGAGCGGCTACATCTGTGTTGAACACATGCGCTTGGCTTCAGCTCCTTTACCCAGTGATCTGTGTGACTGTGTTTAATCCTTCATCCGTCTGTCTTTTATTGTCTGAACAGAAACTGCTGGGAAACTCTTTGCTGAAGCTGGAGGGAGACGATCGGCTGGATATAAACTGCACTTTACCTCTGACCGACCAGGTAAAGCACAGTAACACTACAAAAATAAAGTAACGCTGTGTTATTAGTAACACAAAAAATAAAAAGCAATAATAATAACAAACCCGCAGCTTATATACGTTATTCAAAATTGTTAAAATAATAATAAGAAAAACTCAAATAAATCCACCATCTACACATTATTCAGCATGGTTGAAAATAAATCACAAACACACCACCTATACAGTATTTATTCAAAATAAATGCATTGTTAGAAAAGATTTCTGTTTTAAGTGTGTGTGTGTGTGTGAGAGAGAGAGAGAGAGAGTGTGTGTACAGGTGTGTGAGAGAGAGTGTGTGTGTACAGGTGTGTGAGAGAGAGAGTGTGTGTGTACAGGTGTGTGAGAGAGAGAGTGTGTGTACAGGTGTGTGAGAGAGAGAGTGTGTGTGTACAGGTGTGTGAGAGAGAGAGAGAGAGAGAGTGTGTGTACAGGTGTGTGAGAGAGAGAGTGTGTGTACAGGTGTGTGAGAGAGAGAGAGAGTGTGTGTGTACAGGTGTGTGAGAGAGAGAGTGTGTGTGTACAGGTGTGTGAGAGAGAGAGTGTGTGTGTACAGGTGTGTGAGAGAGAGAGTGTGTGTGTACAGGTGTGTGTATATTGTTTTTCCTTCAAAATCAAATAGTAAGTTTGTTGATTTTAGGAGTGGGAATGACGTTTGTTTTCAAATGCAGCGCTCCAGTAACATGCAGTAGACAGTCATCTATCTGAAGCCTGAACACAGACCAGCGATTGAAAAACAGACAGTAATGTGTCCTGTGTGAACAAGCTCAAGTCAAGACCAATTTATTTCTATAGTGCTTTATATAATACAGATTGTTTCACAGTAATAAGCAGAAATAACAGTGTTAATGTTGCAAAGTTTATCAGTGATGAAGAAAATTCAATTTCAGTGGTGACGGTGGTGTGATTATTCAGATCAGATCAGGTTTGTGTTCTCATCTGCTCCAGTGATTGTGTGTGTGTGTGTGTTTCAGATCGTGCTGGTGGGCTCAGAGGAGGGTCTGTACGCTCTGAACGTCATCAAGAACTCTCTCACACACATCCCGGGACTGGACTCTGTGTTCCAGATCCAGATCCTGAAGGAGCTCGACAAGCTGCTCATGATCACCGGTCAGTGTCCGTCTCTCTGATTCATATGTGTGCGCTCTTACTGACAGAATAATGAGACATTAAAGGTGAAAAATAATCACAGACAGTGGTTTACTAGCAGAATACTAGGGCTGTCACAATACATCGAT
Organism: Barbus barbus; assembly: GCF_936440315.1. Lineage (NCBI taxonomy): Eukaryota > Metazoa > Chordata > Actinopteri > Cypriniformes > Cyprinidae > Barbus > Barbus barbus. The sequence continues at coordinate 1,293,887 of NC_136733.1, forward strand.
GCATCGTGATTCGTGGATCGATTCTGAATGCATCGTGATTCTCTCAGGAATCGATTCTGAGATTAGTTTGTAACAGCAGATGGCACCCTAATCTAGTTTTACCCACACACTCTAATGCTCACGATTAAGAGCACTTGTGTGTTCGGCTGAGTCATGCAATTACACCTGGGCTCAGAATACCATATCCACATGATTATAAGACCACCCTAGTGTTTCAAGATTTACCTTTTGGAAAAGGCTTTTTGAAAACCAAATCTTGTGTTTTATTAAGAATTAGTTTTTTTCTTAAATAATTTTCATATTACATTTTCCCTTATTGTAGCCTTCAAATCTGGGTTCTGTCTTGTTTTAAAATCACTTACAGAGGTAGTTTGGTCCCATCGGGCTAACATGACAGTCACGACTCATGCTGCTGTAAGCTTTTCTTGTTTTCACTCCTGATCTTCTAACATTATTACAGCACCCATTACATTACGTATGTCTTGGCACACTCGTTTATGTGTATTTGGTGCCACCTATTGTTGTAGGTGTATTATTGACATGTCAAAGTCTAGACCCTGAACATACCACCACGTTTCTTATATTCGGGTCAATACTAGTTTTATGACACAAGATTATTGTAAACACAGCTCACTGTGAACACCCTTGTTATTCGCTTCAACCTTTGTGAACTTTATAAATGATCATTTTAGGTTGAAGTGTGTCTAAATCACACAGTGCCATCTGCTTTTAAAAACTAAGCTCAGAATCGATTCGAGAGAGAATCACGATGCATTTGGAAAATCTCAGGAACAATGCAGAATCATTTCTCGATTTGTGATGCATTGATTTATTTGGGCATCAGAGCAGCTCGTCCGGTTTAGATGGTTTGAGTTTGGTTTAGCTGACTGTGTGTGTGTGTGTGTGTGTGTGTGTGTGTGTAACAGGTGAGGAGCGTGCTCTGTGTCTGGTGGACATCAAGCGTATCAAACAGTCTCTGGCTCAGTCTCATCTGCCGGCGCAGCCCGATCTCAGTCCCTACATCTTCGAGGCGGTGAAGGGCTGCCATCTCTTTGCTTCTGGAAAGGTAAAGTGACCCATCGAGCACACAATATATGATGCTCTTCCTGTTACTGGGTGTTAGAGAGCTCCTGTGTTTGATCTCTAGTACAGGGCTGTCAAACTCAGTACCTGGAAGTTCCCTTTGTAGGATCTGTGGATGTAGGCCATATATAGCATGTATGATTTTGGACCAATGAGATTTCACTGTGGGCGGAGCTACTGTACCAGCTCAGTGTTTGACATAGAAACCCATGGATTGATTAAAACTCCTGTTGCTTGTCAGGGACTAACTGTGTTATTTTTGTATTATGTATGTATACTATTACTGTTTTTATAAATATTTTGAATTAGCTTTTGTTTTCATTTTAAAATTAAAATTTTAGTACAATATAATTACATCAGTAACTTTAGTACTTATTTTATTTAGTTGCCAAGGCAACATTTCTATTTTCGTTAGGTTTTAAGTGTTGTAAGTTTTTCATCAAATATCTATATTTTATTATATTTCAGTTTTATTTCATTTGACAAAAACACCCCATTAACAGAATGTTGTTAACAGTGTTATATTAGTATTATTTCTATACTAGTTCATTAATATTTTGAATTGACTTAATTTAAAGGTTTAATTTATTTTTATTTTAGTTTTAGTTCCGCTAAATTCTCCACATTTTCTCGAGTTAGCTGCCAAGGCAACATTTCTAATTTTTATTTAGTTGAAGTGTTTTATTTTGTAACATTTTAGTATCATTTAATCTACCAATTGTATTTAATTTAGTTACCAAGGCAACATTTCTATTTTCATTTACGTTTGTGCAAATTGTTCATCTAATGTCTGTATTAATTTGAGTACAACTTTGTAAAAAAAATTAGAACAATTTAACATGAGTAATTTTAGTACTTAATAGTTGTCAAACATTTTAGTTAGAATTTTTTTTTTTCACTATTTAGGTTTAATTTTATTTCAGTTTTAGTTTAATTTAAACTTACTTCAGTAAGCAAGGTAACAGTTCTCATTTTTGTTTGTTTTTCATCTAGTATTTATATTTTATTTTATTTCAGCCTTATTAAAATGAGCAAATGTTTAATAGTTTTAGTTGTTAATGACAAGATCACTTGTCTGTTTATCAGCGCTTACTGAAGTGTGTGTGTTTCAGATCGACACGTACATGTGTATCTGTGCTGCGATGCCCAATAAAATCACCATCCTGCGCTTCAACGACACGCTCAACAAGTTCTGCATCAGAAAGGTGACGTGTAAGAGCCTCCTCATGCGCATCACACACACGTTTAGTCCTCCCTTCTCACGTGTGTGTGTGTCTGCTGCTCTTCCGCAGGAGATCGAGACGGCTGAACCCTGCAGCTGCATCCACTTCACCGGATACAGCATCATCATCGGCACCAACAAGTTCTACGAGATCGAGATGAAGCAGTACGTGCTGGAAGGTGAGATGATCCACACACACACTGTAAGGGTCTGTTTCATCTCACCGCTGCTGATGAACTGAACTCGTGTGTGTGTGTTCAGAGTTCCTGGATAAGAACGACGTGACTCTGGCCTCAGCCGTGTTCGCCGCCTCGTCCCACAGCTTCCCCATCTCCATCATCCAGGTGTCCAGCGCGCCGCAGAAAGTGGAGTACCTGCTGTGCTTCCACGGTGCGTGTGTGAACTGCACGAGATGCTGAGTGTGTGTGTGTGTGAATCCATGTTTCACTGGTGTGTGTGTGTCGTTGTTTGCAGAGTTTGGCGTGTTTGTGGACGCGTACGGCCGCAGGAGCCGCAGCGATGACATCAAATGGAGCCGCCTGCCTCTGTCTTTCGGTAAAACCTAGTTTTGTTCCTCAGTGTAAAGTCTAGAGAGCTGACGATGGTTTTATTTGATAGTTTGACATTATTTTTAATCACAATAATTTAATGTAATTACTCATCATCCATTTATTTAACTTATTTATTTTCAAAATAGTCTCTTTATCAGTGGATTTCCTAGAACTATAAAAACAACACTGAAAAACAACAATACTTTAACAAATATAAATGTATTCATATATTTTTGTAATATATATTTTAAATAAATTATTATATATAATCATTTATTATTTAAATGTTAGTAGTGTATAAATTGTGTATTATATAATAAAATATTTATAAATTAGCGTGTGTGTGTGTGTGTGTGTGTGTGCGTATACACACACACACAGTGGTGTGAAAAAGTGTTGGCCCTCTTCCTGACTTTTTATTTTTTTGCATGTTTGTCACACTTTAATGTTTCAGATCATCAAACAAATTTAAATATTAATCAAAGATAACACAAGTAAACACAACATGCAGTTTTTGAATTAAGTTTTTTATTATGAAGGGAAAACTAAATCCAAACTAAATCCCCCCTCCCCGTTAAAACATAACTGTGGTTTATCACACAGAGTTCAGTTTCTCTAGCCACACCCAGGCCTGATTACTGCCACACCTGTTCACAATCAAGAAATCACTTAAATAGGACCTGCCTGACAAAGTGAAGTAGACCAAAAGATCCTCAGAAGCTACACATCATGTTGAGATCCAAAGAAATTCAGGAACAAATGAGAAAGAAATTGAGATCTATCAGTCTGGAAAAGGTTATAAAGCCGTTTCTAAAGCTTTGGGACTCCAGCGAACCACAGTGAGAGCCATTATCCACAAAACATGGAGCAGTGGTGAACCTTCCCAGGAGTGGCCGGCCGACCCAAATTACCCCAAGAGCACAGCGACGACTCATCCAAGATATCACAAAAGACCCCACAACAACATCTAAAGAACTGCAGGCCTCACTTGCCTCAGTTAAGGTCAGTGTTCATGACTCCACCATAAGAAAGAGACGGGGCAAAAATGGCCTGCATGGCAGAGATCCAAGACGAAAACTGCTGCTGAGCAAAAAGAACATAAAAGCTTGTCTCAGTTTTGCCAGAAAACATCTTGATGATCCCCAAGACTTTTGGGAAAATACTCTGTGGACTGACGAGACATAAGTTGAACTTTTTGGAAGGTGTGTGTCCCATTACATCTGGCGTAAAAAGTAACACAGCATTTCAGAAAAAGAACATCATACCAACAGTAAAATATGGTGGTGGTAGTGTGATGGTCTGGGGCTGTTTTGCTGCTTCAGGACCTGGAAGACTTGCTGAGATAAATGAACCATGAATTCAGCTGTCTACCAAAAAATCCTGAAGGACAATGTCCGGCCATCTGTTCGTGACCTCAAGCTGAAGCGAACTTGGGTTCTGCAGCAGGACAATGATCCAAAACACACCAGTAAATCCACCTCTGAATGGCTGAAGAAAAACACAATGAAGTTTTTGGAGTGGCCTAGTCAAAGTCCTGACCTGAATCCTATTGAGATGCTGTGGCATGACCTTAAAAAGGCGGTTCATGCTCGAAACCCCTCCAATGTGGCTGAATTACAACAATTCTGCCAAGATGAGTGGCCAAAACTCCTCCACAGCGCTGTAACAGACTCATTGCAAGTTATCGCAAACGCTTGATTGCAGTTGTTGCTGCTAAGGGTGGCCCAACCAGTTATTAGGTTTAGGGGGCAAGCACTTTTTCACACCACTGTATATACATATATATATTTAATTATAATTAAATTATAATAATTCAACTGGAAAATAAAAGAAAATTAAATGTATTATGTAATATATATTATATGTATTTTTTATTATTATAACTACTATTTATTAAATATATATTATTGTAATTTGTTATATATATATATATATATATTTTTTTTTTTTTTTTTTTTACATTTAAATTATTTCAGCAATCTCTCACTCGGCTCTGACTCTATTCTGATACACTGTCACATCAGTTCCTGATCAATAAAGTCATGTGCTGTCTGTTTTCTCCACAGCGTACCGAGAGCCATACCTGTTTGTGACCTACTTCAACTCTCTGGACGTCATCGAGGTTCAGAGTCACTCTGCGCTCGGGTAAAACCGCTGCCCCCTGTATTGTTTGGTTTTGTTCCTGATGTTTGTTAGAGACGCACTGAGTGGTGTGTGTGTGTGTGTGTTTAGGCCTCACTCTTACGCTCACCTGGACATTCCTAACCCGCGTTACCTGGGTCCGGCCATCTCGTCCGGCGCTGTGTATCTGGCCTCATCCTACCAGAACAAGCTGCGTGTGATCTGCTGCAAAGGAAACCTGAGTCAGGAGGGATCGACTGCAGAGCCGCAGAGAAACGGCTCCACGCGCAGGTCAGTGTGAGCTTCCCGTCACTCACGCATCACGCTTCTCTGGAAAAGCTTCATTAGGAGCAGATTCATCTTTTCTAGGTCGGGGAAATTATTTTTCTATAGGCACAGCTAGGGCTGGGCTATATGGCTTATGGAAAGCCTTTTTCCGCCATTGAATAACAAAAAAGGTAATTGGACAGAATTAGTCAGAATCAGCCACAATATAAACTCGCAATTGCGAGAGAGATGAAATATTGTGAGATAAATTAAGATGCAATTACCTTGTTTTATTTTTATTCAGTGGGTACCATATGTGCTTGCCTAAAAGACAGGGTTATGATGTTAGACAAATTTTAGCCTTACCCTGGAGTTGGTTCACCCTCTGCCTCCACTAAAAAATTGTGATTGTGATATAATTGAAGTATATAAAGAGCTCCAGGTTTGCTGTGCTTGTTTGTAGGGCTGCACAATTTGTCCAAAAAATTATTTTGTGATTATGTATTATATGGGTAATGTTTTACAGTAAGGTATCAATTGTTAACCTTAGTTAACACGAGCTAACAATCAACAATACTTCTACAGCATTCATTATTCTTAATCTCAACATTTACTGAAACATTTTTAAAATCAAAATTTGTATTTTTGTTTTATTATAGTTAATGCACTGCGAGCTAACATGAACAAACGGTTAACAATTGTATTGTTATTAATGAAAATTATTTTTTAAAAATGCTGTTAAAATATATTGTTGACAAATGAGACCATATTCTTAAGTGTTATTAATATATTACTATAAAATAATTGTTACTATTATTTTGATTATTATTAAATAAAGTATTAAAATAAGAAATATATTACTATTATAATTGATTTTAATACTATATTATCCTATTGTAAATAAAAACTATTAAAATATATTTTAATTTTTTTTATTATTTTTTTTTATAGTAAAAATCTGTAAAATTACAATAGTAATATTTATTTCTTAATTTGTTTGCTTTAATATGTTAAACCATAACGCTTTTTTTGTGGAAAACTGCAGTGAGATCTTAGAGCTTCTGTTTTGTTGATTTATAAACTATTTTCTTTACAAATTGTTGGCACGTGTTGCACTTTATAAGTGTATAAATGTATAAGTGACTTAAATATTCAGAGATGAGTTCATATAGCGCAGCGTTGACTCTGAAAACACTGGTGGATCACGAGCTGCTCGTGTGTACATGAACACAGTGCCACGCTTCTTTCAGAGTGCATATATTTATCTCATTAATTGTGTCGATGTCAAATCAGGTTTGACGCTAATAACGATCAGTCAGAAGACATGAGAAACATTTAAAGTCACTGGCATCAAACCTGCTGCACCTGCAATATCAGAGATTTGAGGATCTCATCAGAGAAAATGATTTAAATGCAGCTCTATCTGACCCCATGTGACCTGAAATCTGTCTGTGATTGGTCCAGAGTTTCTGACTGTGTTTCTCTTCTTTACAGGAAGAAAAGCGCTTTCTTTATTTGTGCGAGGGAGTGACAGATCATTAATGTTTTAACCTGTGAACTGAGTGATGAATAAAGTATTTTTAAGGAGAATATCCTGAACCGCTCGGTGTGAGACTAGATTTAATGTGACGCACTAAAAACGTTCTCATTATATTTAGGTGTTTTCAGAAGCTCTTGTTCATAATTTGACAGTTGCTCTCCTTTTATAATGTTATTTAAAAGCGTAAATGTGTTGAAAGTGTGATATGACGGATGAGGAGACGTGTTTCTCACCGTTAGAGGGTAAGTAGTCTTGTGATTTTAAGCGGTTCAGTTGCACACGTGAATCTGAATCTTCACTGGTCTGGTGTGGTTATTATGAGCTCTGGGTGGGTCACATTCATAACTGTACAAATATATATAATCTCCTCTCACTGGTGAACATCTGTCAGGTGATTGTGAACTCTCTTCTGTGTGTAAAAAACGTTCAGAATTTGGGGTTGCTAAGATTGTTTTTTAATGTTTTTGAAAGAAGTCTCTTCTGCTCACCAAGGCTGCATTTATTTGATCAAAAATACAGTAAAAAATCTGAAATATTATTACAATTTAAAATATTTGATTTCTGTGTGAATATGTGTTAAACTGTAATTTATTTCTGTGATCTGCATCTGTATTTTCAGCATCATTACTCCAGTCTTCAGTGATCTTCAGAAATCAGTCTAATATACTGATTTACTGCTCAACAAACATTTCTGATTATTATCAATGTTGAACACAGTTGTGCCGCTCAATATTTTTGTGGAAACCGTCATACATTTATTGTTCTTCAGGATTCACAGATTAATAGAAAGCATTTATTTGAAATATAAATCTTTTGCAACATTGTAAAGACATTCAAGACTTTGTCACTTTTGATCCATTTTAATGCATCCTTGATGAATAAGTTTTTCTTTTTTTAACTACTGTATTTACATGAGATTTATTCATATTTCAAATTACTTCTGCATTTCTAACTACACACATACACTTGTAATGTTAACTGTAAACATTGTTTACATTGTACATTTTTGTTAAATAACCCATGAAAATCATCTTTACAAATGAATTTTCTTCGAAAATAAAGTGTTGAAACAGAAATATACCAGTTTCCACCAAAACACCTTGAAGTTGTGTTCAGCTGTGTGAACCACACTAGTCAGCATTTGAAGTGGATTAAAGCCTAAAAGCGTTTGTCTTTGGACAACTTTGATCCACTTCAAATGTTGACTACTACAAATGAATGCGACTGACTTTGACTCTTTCTTCCCGGTTTCTCGCAGCCCAAACAAGCGCGGTCCTCCCACCTATAACGAGCACATCTCGAAGCGTCTGGCCGCTATGCCCGCCGTACAGGAGGGCCTCCACCAGCCCGGGACGCCCCACCGCTACCGCGAGGCTCGCACCGAGTTCAGGCGGGACAAGTCCCCTGCACGGCCCCTGGACAGAGAGAAGTCCCCAGGCCGGCTAGAGCGATCGCCCGGCAGGATGATGGACCCTCGGCTGGACTGCTCACCGGGACGGGTCATGGACCTGCGCAGGGAGTGCTCGCCCGGCCGGGCGTTTGAGGAGCCCCGCCAAAGACTGCACACGGGATCAGCGCGAACTCCCATCAACACTGTTAACAAGGTCAGGACGACTGAACACACCAAACACACACACACTCAATGCATTAAAGGCTCAAGTGAGATCTTTAGCACCAGTCTAGTGTTCAAAATTCAGAGTGACTCCAGTTGTTAAAGGGGTCATATGACGTTGCTAAAAAGAACATTATTTGGTGTAATGCAATGTGTTCATGCCGTTCAAAGGTCTCATTATGTCTCAAAAAACACATTATTTTCCACATACTGTACATTATTGTTGCTCCTCTATGCTCCGCCTGTTCTGAGAAGCGAGGCGTGCTCTGATTGGCCAGCTATCCGGTGCGTTGTGATTGGCCGAATACCTCAAGCGTGAGACGGAAATGTTACGCCCCTCACCGTATAGTGATGCCGTATCCCCCCCCCCGGCGTGATGACACAAAAACAATAAAACCCAATATAAACGAGGCATTTGTTGCATGCAGTGGGGACATAATTACTGATTATAATGACTTATACTGTGTTTTTAGGCGTCGTGTTGCATCGCGCCTCATAAACATTACCATGTCTGTATTTGTGATCGGAGAAACAGCTAATTTTTATTTATTATAATAACTGATGCTCTTCACTCAGCCCTTTTCTTAAAAATTAAAAGGCTGAATTTATAATTTTATAAAACTTTTTGTTTTTGTGAAAACCTGTATCTGAATGATATTAATTTAATTTGTGCAGCTCTTAAAAAGGTCTTAAACTTGATTAAAATCCTGCAGTTACCCTGAAAAACATGATCAATGACTTCCCTTTCAGTGGAACATTTTTATATTGTATTGTATATGGAGAAAACAAACAGCTCAAATTTATTCGGAGACTCAAACTGAGCAAAAACATGCAAAATGCTGATATCTATGTTATGAAATTCTGATGCTTGTAATGTAAATCACTGTGCTTTTTAAAACAGTACAGCAGATACTGACGTAAAATGATCTAAATATCAGCGGTCGCTCTATATCTCCAGTAATATGTCTCAGTAAGATGAGATGTAAATGATTCAAACATATAATGCAATGCTGATTGAGAGATGAAGAAATAAACGCTCCTCAGAAGATGTGAGATGAAGATCATTCCTCCGCTGAGGAACAGAGAAAGTAAAGCTTCTGGAAACAAACGCTCCTCAAAAGATCCTGATGATCAGATTTGAGACACTGATTGATGGAGAATCAAGTAAAGCTGCGCTGCTTCAGTCCAGTAAGTGTTCATCTGGAAATATGACAGATTTTTATCAACTAAACGTCAGAATACCTGCAGTCAAGATTTGACCGCAGTAAGACACTGAAGCAGCAGCTGAACAATTGCACTGAAAGAGCTTTTACTGGATCGAAAGAAGGCATGGAGTAGATCGTGACTGGTTTTGCTGGTGTTAATGGTGTGTGTTTGTGTGTCCAGCAGGTGTGGGATCAGTCGTCGGTGTAAGTGTCATCAGTGAAGAACATCTGATCCTGTCCGGATGAGGAAACTCTCAGCACAACGTCTCGCTCACAAGGCCTTACAAACACAGACGGATCCGGCCAGCGTTTACTAAACCACACACACATCTGCCTGTTGTTTGTCTGTATTTCCCTGTCCTTCTCTTTGTACTTTCCTCTGTCTCCTCTCCTCTTCCTCTGCTCTTTCCCACAATCCCCGGCGACAGCGTAGCGTCCGTCTCGACGGAAAGGGAATCTTTGTAAACCTCCAGAATGTCACGGTAACCTTGTAAATACGCCCACGTGATGTTTTTTATAAGAAGCGAATAACGAGGCGGGTCTATTTTTGTTAATGCGAGAAACTCGTTTAAATCGTCCGAAACTGCTTCAAAGTGGCACATTTTGCTTGAATCAAGCTGGCGCTCACTCTCCAGCTCCGGCAGCGCTAAACGTGTTCGTGTCGCTTTCGGAGCTTTACCGCAGTATCGTCCGCTTCTCTGAATGATGAACTCAGGATCCCAGTGTACCAGTACTAAAGGAATCGCTCTGGTTTCTCTCTCTTCGACTGAAGTGCCGTGTGCCGCAGCGATCGTTTCGCCTCGTCCGTCTCGTTCTGCCGCATGGAGACGCTGTGACGGGTTTGTTCTGTTCCTGCTTCTCATTTCTGTTCCTGACGCACTTCATTCTGCGCTAATCCACGCTGATGTTTAACCAGAGATGTAGCGTTTCTTGTTTTCTCATTTTTTTATGATTATGGTCTGATAGCATTATCTATAGCCACTAATAAACTAAAGTTTATCTTTATCTGAGCCTCTGCGTCTTTGAGTTTTTCTGTACTTTCTGTACATTCTTTCAGGTGAAACTGAATATTCAATGAGGATAAATTTCTGAAGTGGAGCGAGTTATTACATTTTGATGAAAGATTATGAGGATAAACTTTGAAATGGATTGAATCATTCATAATGAGACCAAAAGCATTTATTAAGCCTCTGGTGCTCTTTGGTAACTTTTGACTGAAAAATTTGAATTTTTCAGACTTTTTAAAAAATTTTAAAAATCACAGCTTCATCGGAATTGTATGAAACTTGGTGACTTTTATGGCATTTGGAATGCGAACACAAACTATTTGAGGACATGATTACAGCAGGCTAAGTGGTTGTAAAAATATAATAGTCACACTTGTGGATCGACCATAGGAAATGAATGGGAAATCGCCAAAAAAAACAAAAACTGACGCTTCAAATCAACATTTCCAAAAAAAAAAAAATCTAAATCTTTACAAAAATGACATTTTAGGTGTCCGGTTAAGTGTGACTCCCAAATGAGGCGCACCAGAGGGTTAAGAAAGTAACAAGTCAGTTTAGATTTCATGTTGCCCTTACAAGAGTCTGATGCTGCTCTAGGTTTTCTATATTATAGGCGCTGCATTGAGATCCCCACATCTCTGGGACTGAACCACATGATGAAGGCTTAAAAATGAAGAGTCCAAAGACAAGTTTAAGAACTAGAATCTAAAAACCCATTCAGGTATCTTTAATACTTGAGTTACAGACACGCAAACTTTGGAAAAATAATATTTATGGCACTCAGACAGTTATGTTCAATGCAGTTGTTTTGACAAGGAAACGAGATGCATCTTAAGTTTCAACTATTCTTCAAATGTTTCTCAAAAAAATGTATAATTATATTTATGCAAAGTGACCCACATTTGGGTTTTGACCACTGAAAAATGTGTACAATTTACTCCTGCAGCCATATTTAGATATCTCTGGAACTGAACCATACAGGGCCTTAAAAATGAAGTTTTTTTTTTTTGTAGATCCAATATCTAAAAGGGCATTACGATATATTTAATACTTCTTGAGTTACAGGCATGCAAACATAGAAGAAAAAACGTTTTCCCTTTTTTGAATGGTCACCATTGGCGTATAATGTAACGCAGATTGCTGAAGTCGACAGATTTGACTAATAGTCCTACCAATCTCTGTGTGAAATTAATATAATGATGCTGCCATCTTTCAGAAGTCATTTTTAACCCCCTGTAGTTTGGCTCTGAATCTCAGGTGAAAATTGTCTTTTTTTGGGGTTCTGTTATTTTAGAATCATTAACATGATTATAGTTTTTACTAATATTTTGTATTAACTTTTTATTTGTATATATTCCATTATTATTTTAAATTAAGTTAAAGTTTTAGTATTATTTGATGATTATTAATTTAGTTAGCAATTTTTTTTATTTTCAAGCCAATTGCAGAAACAATTTTTTAATGTTTTAGTTTAATAATAATAACTGATTTGGTTTAAACATCGACAGATTGAAGTGTAAATTTAGCAGGGTCTGGGAAATGCTTCCTCGTTTATTTACAAAACATATTTTTGTGGTAATTTATAGATGGAAAGTTGATTGATAACGTTGCAGTTAAGTCACATAATTACGTGTTTGCATTGGACATACGAGGTATTTCATATTAAGCTATTTTTCTTTTTTTCTATCAGGCTTAATGATTAACATTTATTTCTTCATCTCACAATCGTCACTGGATTGCATTGCATTATATGTCTGGATCATTTCAGTCTCATCTTACTGAGACATTATTGGAGACAGAGAGCAAGCGCTGATATTTAGATCGTTTTATGTCAGTATCTGCTGCACTGTTATAAACATCTCATTGATTTACTTTACGAGCAGAATTCATCATATATCAACATCTGCACCAAATTTATATTTTTGCTCAGTTTGAGTAAAATTGAGCCTTTTTCCCTCCATATTCTCACTATATTAGACTAAATGAGCCATAAAAGCCTAATGATCAAACAGACGTGGATCAGGTTGGCAGTGTGTTGTGCTTTAATGTCATTCACACAAACACCTCCATAAGCGACAGCAGCAGCAGCGGTGGCTCATACAAACGGTCTGACACAGAGAGGAAAGACAGTAGCATTGTGGGAGATTTCATCAGGGCGACTCCCCCCCCCCCCCCCTCGACCAGACAGCGAAGCGGCAGCAGATGCGTTTGAGATCAGACACGGATCGTCCTGATGAGATCAGGTGAGATCCTGTGCAGTATTGCTGGAGTTCATCATTCAGTCCATCAGGCTTTCATTACATTGGCTGTACACGTCACATGACATACAAATTACATGTAGATGGATTCAAGTGTGCAAAACTCCTCCGGCGCTCCTCAGACCGGAGAACATGATTATAAGAGTCGTGTCCTACAGGAAGTTCACATAAAAAATGAAGTTCTGTCATCATTTACTCGCTCTCATTACATACCCGTAAGAGTTTCTTTCTTCAGTGCAACGCGTCTGAAGAACATCTGAGAGAGACGAATTTAACTCTTATTTACATTAATGTTGTGCTCTTTTTTTAGTCTTTTTGAAGCATGACCATATAAAAATATTCAAAAGAGAAGCTCGGGTCAGATTCACAAAGAATAAATATCTTAATATTTTCTAATAAATTTAAGAATATTTTATATTCCTAAAAATATTGTTTCTTATGAAGAATCTGACGTTCTTAAAATCATAACTTTTAAAGTTTAATAATAAAATATTTCCTTAAAAAATTTAATAACCTCAAACTAGTCTTAAATGCCCAAAGGTAAGTCATTTAACGAATTTATTAAAATTTAGTATCAACTCAACGAAAACTGATCACATAGGGACCCTTATATAATTAATAAAGTTTTGATTTGATCATTTTCAGTAGATATGAAGATACAGGACACGTTCACTCTTGAGAAAGCGCAAAAAAGACAAATGACAGAATTTAAAAATGATTTTAAAAACTTAGAATTTATTCAAGAATTTAATTTAAGACTCCTGAGCATTTCTTGGAATTTATCTTAAGAAATGTCTTAACTTCTTTAAGAAGATTTTTGTGAATCTAGGTCCTAATTAAGCCTGGCATGTTCTTCTTAAGAACAAAAAATAAGACTTTCTTTCTTAAGAAGATTTTTGTGCATCATATGGCCTTGGAAGTCATCTTAAGAAATGACTTAAATTCCAAAACGTTTACAATTCACAAAAATCTTAAGAAATGTTTTCTTTTCGAAGAACAGGACTTGGAATTTATTTTAAGAAATGTCTAAACTTTCATAAGATTTTCATGATTCTTTTGAACTACTTGGAATTTATCTTAAGAAATGTGTTAATATTTATGTGAATCGTACAAACTTAAATATGATCTTAGGAAATGTCTTAAAGATGTAATATTGACAGCTAGCGGTTGAAAGAGTAGAATTACTGGCTATAGCATTATTTTTCAGAGAAACAGCTGTAAATGTAACATGTTTCCTAAATATCTACAAAAAAAATTTTTTGGTTTCAGAAGAGTCAAAAAATTTCATACAGCACCTTTAATTTCATAATGTTTTTGTGAATTGTACAGACTTCTTGGAATTTGTCTTAAATGTCTTTAACTTAAGAAGATTTTTGTGAATCCGGTCAAACCGATGAATAGTGTGCGCGAGGTGTTTTTCATTGCATTGATCAGTGAATCTTTGGGAAGAAACATGCGCTCACAAATTTAGCTCATTGGTCTTCTTAAAGGGAGACACTCCAGGCAAAAACACTGAGGGGTTTTCATGCACCTGTCAAGTTTGAGATTTTGGGGGTTTTTTGGTTTTTCATGAAGTGTTTTTTCAGACTACTGGAAAGAAAACATCCAAAAGACACTGTTAAGTGCTTCTATCTATTTGTCTCCTACACGGAGCCATAAATCACTTCAGTAGCACTTATACACACCAAACTTTACATTTTTATTCCTGTCTGTATCCTGAAGAAAAAATCTAAATATTGAGAAAATCTCCTTTAAAGTTGTTCAAATGAAGTTCTTAGCAATGCATATTACTAATCAAAAATGAAGTTTTGATATATTTCCAGTAGGAAACTTACAAAATATCTTCACAGAACATGATCATTACTTAATGTCCTAATGATTTTTGGCATAAAAGAAAAATGTATAATTGTAACCCATAACATACAATGTATTGTTGGCTATTGCTACAAACATACCTGTGCTACTCATGACTGCTTTTGTGTTCCAGGGACACAAATGTCAAACATATTAAACAAGAATTGTGAAACTGACTTCATTCAGTGTTCAGATTTTTGTACTAGAAATGTATGCAAATTAGCACATATTTCAATAAATAATGCCTCATTTGCATATTTAAACCTAACATTTTATAAACCTTGTAATACAAAAAATGTCTGCACTTATCAATGTGATCGATGAACTGGGTAAGGCGATAACTATTAGTTCATTTTTTTACCCTTATTCACCTGCAGTGTCTCGCCTTAAGAAAATATTTGAGAAATTTTTAGAGAATTTTTTTAGGCACTGAATATTCTTTTGAACTTCTTAGAATTTCTATTAAGCTGTGTGTGAATCTGCCCCCAGATGCTGAAGTGCTGTTTAGTGTTGCACAGAAGTCAGTGACTCTTACGGCTCTGCGTGAGGGAGTGGTTTATTGGCCTCAGTTAGAGCTGGCGGCGATGGGTTTCTCCAGCTCCAGGTCGGCGGGAGGGAGCGCTGGAGGGACGGCGGAGGGCCGCAGGTGACTGTAACACGCCTGACACACGTGACTGGACTCACGGAGCTGCTGACTCGACACCGCCACCTTCTGATCGCAGCAGCTGGCGCAGAAAACATTCCCACAGTTCCTAGAGGACCGAGAGAGAGTCCGGTGAACAAGTTAAACTTATAATGCTGTTTAATTTCAAATAAATGATGAGCTTGATGAGCAGAAGAGACTTCTTTAAAAAAACATAAAAAATCTTATAAATATATATATTGAGCCAAATTTCTTTCATACTAACTACAAATGAACTACATCCCAGAGCAGCATTGACTCTGATCGACTGCTGTGAATCTGAGCTCAGAAGACAGCTTTTACACCAACTAGACTGGATTGGCACCAGTAGCACTAGTGTGAACACAAGCATCAAGTGGTTTGGATTCAGAGCTGATAATGAGAATGACAGGCAGTGACGCACTGGTTTAGGAGGGAAGGGAAAGACTGATGGATTGACAGGAAGTGCAGGAGGAAGAGGAGGAGTCTCACCAGGCCTCCTCAACCGGCTCTCTGCCGCAGAACGAGAGACAGAGAGAGAGAGAATCAGACACAGATGAGACCACAGTCAAACTCACACTCAGCTGCGCAACTGAAACAGAATTTTAAAATTCATATAGTTTTTATATGAATATGTGTTATATTAAAGAAGTTCAAAAGTTGTAGAAGAAAACATAAAAATTTTCATTTTAAATTAGGGATGCATCGATCCGAAACTCAGTATCGGTATCGGCTCTGATACGGTCGTTTTCCGATCCAAAATCCGATATTGTGCTTATAGTATTCTGTGTTATTGTTAAGTTCCAAGAAAGGCACAAAAACATTATAAAACACCATAAAGTTTCCGTGCACTATATTTCAAGTGTTCTGAAGCCGTCCACAGTTTAATGTGAGGTACAGAAGAGTATTTAACTCAAGTTCACGTAAACCCTTCTCTCCGCTGCGTCTGTGTGTCATCCTCCATTCAGCGTTCTTCTAACCTCCTGTTAAAAGGTTTAATGTTGCTTGACCTGATGTTTAAAAGGGCGATAACCAGCGTTAAGTGTGGAGTGAAAAGCTTAATTGAATATTCCAGGTTCAGTACAAAGTTCAGCTCAATCGACAGCATTTGTTCCATAATGTTGATTACTACAAAAAAATATTTGTTAACTTCCTTTAACTTAGAAAAAGCTAAATGGAGAATACAGTGAAGCACTCACAAATGAAGGTGAATGAGGCAGAATTTAAAAGCAGAAATGTGAAGCTGTACATTAACTCTGTTAAAACTGTGTATTAATTGAGCCGTAAAGCACATTGTTTATATCATGTGGCTGTACTAGTGAGTATTTTAGTGCGTAACAAATGCTGTGGATTAATGTGCACTGAAGCTGAAATAATTGCATGTGTTTTAGGGTCAGTAGCGGGTGAGATTCAGGACAGAGGAGGGTAACGAAACACACACACACACACAGACAGATCACCTGCAGTGATGCTTCCTCGCCGCCGGCCAGAGTGTCCTCTCGCACCCGTAGCAGTGAGACGCCGCGCGATCCGAGAACCACTGTGTCACATGACCACAAACACAACAAGCATTAGAAGCATGAAGGTGTTGACAGTGTTACCGGTGTTAAGCCACAACACTGGTTTCTTCACTTGCCCACGGAAGATTTAGTTTCCAAACGAAATGCAAAAGCGCCTCAAAAGAGTTTTGTAAAACCTGTTGACTTTTGCCATTTATCTAAGGTGATTTTAAAACATTTGTTTCTTATTTTTTGGTTCCACTGATTTTCAGTTTTTTTTCATATTTAAACTTTGTGTAGGTTATTTGTTATTTATACTAGAGGGCCGTTGAAAGCTTGAATCTGATTGGCTGACGGACGTTCTAAGATGTGCAATTCTTTTCAGGGAATTCCAGGCAGCTCTTGACCGCATTGCATGTCCATATCACTTCGCCAAATTATTTGAGTTATTTCAAAAGGTCCTTACAGCATAAAGGTCATTGCACACTGAGTCCGAAATTTTCATATGCGTTTTTTCGTATTCGTTATCCTAACGGACAGAAACCTTGCACACCGAGTCTGATGCGTATTAATTAATCCGTCGCAAAAAAATTCGCAAAACAGTACTAAATGGAGTCTTCAAGCAGTGAGGATGATTTAGTTGTCCTCTCGCTAATATCCAATCCTGAGATTCCCCCCTCCTTATTAAGGAGCAGCAGGATTATCAGGGGCGATTCAAAGTTTACTTCAGGATGTCAGTGGATAAGCTTGATGCTGTGCTAGCGATACTAGAGCCACATATTAAAAAGAAGACCAGCAATTTCTGTGAACTCTGTGTGCAAGGATCTATATACAGTGCTTTGTGCTGCGAGATGACGTGGATGAACTTGACAATCGCCATTCTGGATTTTGGCATTGGCTTGTACGGTGGCTCTGAATTGTCAAAACACCTTTTAAAATGCTTGCTACGGATGCAAAAAACACAGAAAATCGAACCCGATCCGATTTTTTTTAGGACGGACGAAAGTTTCGTAGGCAGTGTGTAAATGTGATTGACAATGTATTTATTTTTCAATGTGCGAACATTTCAGACTCAATGTGCAATGACCTTAAAACAGCAAAAGAACCAAAACCCACAACGACACTGACCAAACAAATAAATACTGTAAACAATAGGATAAAAACGACAGATCATTTCTATGTTTCTGCCACAAAATTAAGTTTTATTGTGTATCACCTCGGGTGTGCATCAACGGACCGAAGTCAATTATTCCTTACTCCATAGCATGGTGTATTTTTATTCGTTTTGTTAAAATAAATTAAAACATTCTATGTTTAATATAAGCGAATTTGCATTGTACTGTTTTGTTGTTGTCCATTCAATCAATTGCCGCTGAATTGCCGCTAATTCGAATAAAGTAAAGCTATTTAAAAACAAATAAAAGGGAGAAAAAGAGGGAAAACGCTAACGAACTACCCCCACGAACACCCACCCCCCCGGTGATATTATCGGTGTTGTCACACATCGATTAACCGGTGGGAAGATTTCCTCACCGTCACAACCCTAGTTCACACTGCGGCTAATTCAGAGTCACTCCTCTTCTGAACTGAATCCGGTGTTTTACGCAGTCTGCTACTGGATTTGTTCATTAAATCTGTGAACTGAACCACTGGCTGTTAACTGTGTTGATGGTCTGATCTGCTCACCTCTGCTTCCCGCTGTTCGATCTGTTTCCAGCTGGACTCGGGCAGGAGATCGGTGTTCCCGCAGCGCTGCAAACAGCCAGACTCCATGTTATTCTCCCCGTCTGGCAGAGACGTCTGCGGCACACAGGAACAGGAAGTGTGAGATTCACAGCTGACAGAGTTAACGGCTCCTTTACACCACAAACACTAACTACAACGTTAACTGCAACTAAATAATCTCAATAATTATAATATCTATAACACAATAATTATAATGATGACTAAAAATAAATTAGTATTTTTTATAAAAACTATAATGCTAACTGTAATTAATATCTAACAAAATTATCTAGAAATGATCTTTTCTTCTAACAAAAACACTAACTATAGAGATCTATAACAATAACTATGATAGTAGCTGTGACTATAAGACGATCTATAACGATAACTATAATGATAGCTACAACGATAAATATAAATCTAACAATATTTCTAACCATAACAATAACTAGAGCTAACTATCGGGGCAGAAATCATGTGTATTCCAGCCGTAAGAGACTTTAGATAAGTTGACATCCATTTAAAAAGAGGCAAGTTTCTATGTTCATCTCCATGAATTAAATATTTTATTGGTTTGTTTTATTTGATTTTTGAATGTGTGTTGTTTAGCTGAACGTGGACTAGTCTAGATGTTGATATGTGCTTAGATGACACTTCACTATGAATATATAACTGATTGACTTGAATGCCTTGTTGCTTGATTCTAGTGCTGTTTTTTTTGTACCTTCTAAAAATATATATTTTTAAAATTTTTCTTTAAAATAAAACTTTTTAATAAAACAGAAATGCACACAGCCGGACTTTTTGAATTTAATGTATATCTTAATTGAAATGCTTTTGTCATTTAAAATAAAATTGTATATTTTTGTGTGAGAGATTCATATTTTATTTTAACAACTTTTTGTACTGAAACCAATATCTTGTGCACTAAAAATGTCTTGATTTTGGGGATCTTAATAGGTACGTTTACCCTATAACAATAACTATAATATCTATAATGATAACTGCATTGATAATTTTAATAACTATAATGATGAATTTAACTATAATAATAACTATATTAGTATCCACACCAATGGATGATAACATATTCTAAACGTGTCGACTGCCGCTTTAAATGCTTGATTGGCTGTCAATGTTTTTTTCTCGGTTAGGCACAATTATATTAAATGACTCTTTAAGCGAGTTCACTTCATAAAAGAGTTTTCTACGTACATTAAAAGCTGGACAGTCCAATAAAATATGTTTGCTATTCTCTTAGAGTTAAAATGTATATTATTACTGTTTATAGTTATCGTCCTTGGTGTGAACAAACCTTAATTAAATTAAAAATGTTAATTAAGTTATTTTTATAGCATTTAATTCCACTCATGTGATTTATTTTCACTAAACTCTAGCACTCTCTATTCTAATTCTATTCTTTAAAAAAAAAACACTAGCTCCTTTTAGACTTGCACTCTATTCATTTACTAACTGCTTGTTTTCTTAAAAAAAAAAAACTAACACTAGCTTCTCTATTCTTTTTCTATTCTATCTATTCCTTTTCTTTTTATTTATGATCCAATTAACAAAAGCAAAAAAGGCCTCTAACACTAGCTTCTCTATTGTTTTTCTATTCAATCTGTTATTTATTATATAATTTAAAAAAAAAATCCATTGTCCTCATTTGTAAGTCGCTTTGGATAAAAGCATCTGCTAAATGACTAAATGTAAACACGGGTTATGAAGCGCAACGTGTGTTTGTTCCTCACCAGCTTCCCGTTGACGTGCAGACGGCTCCAGAGCTCCTGCACCTGTTTCTTCAGCGTCTCCAGCTGCAGCTGACGCCCCGCCTCCATCTGCCGCAGACGCACCTGTACAGCGTCGCTGTGCAGACTCAAGCCGTCCTTCTCCAGGTGCCCTAACGCCGATAAACGCCCGGAAACACCCAGCGGACGCTTGTGGGGCGACGTCGGAGGGGCGTCTCCCGCTGCATCCCGATCGGACGATGGAAAAAGAGGATGAACGGGATGCTGGGAAGGTGAGCAGACGCCATTAAGAGTCTGAGTTGTGTGGTTTGGACTGGAAGAGCTTTCCATGGAAGACTGGCTGCTAGATTCTGAAGAATCATGGGTAATAGTACAGTTATCTAGATGCAATCCTTCTGGTGTTAATTCAATGTTTTCGTTAGTTTGCAAAGGATGCTGGGATGCAGTTGGCCGTTTTTCTTCGAGCTCCTCAGGCGACTCGAGCGTTTGGTCCTCACTGTTGCTCTCATTCAGAGCCGATTCCTCTGGGATATAGAAGGCAGGCGTGTTTTTCCTGTGCTCTTCCTGTGAGATGTGTTGCATTTGGCTGTCAGTCACAGAAAGCTCCGCCCCGTTTTCTGGACAATCTGGGTTTAATTGATCAGAAAGGTTTGTGCTTAGGCCGAGTCTCTGATCCAGGCCACCTCGTTCTGGCGTCTGCGTGTGGTTTCCGTCGGCTTCTGTCGTCACGCTGATCTCCAGTGCAAGCAGACAGTCATGCCATTTCTCATTCAGGTTTGGGTCGCTGCTGCGGCAGTTTGGGGTCAAACCCTCACAGGATGTGGGCAGATCGTCGTGCGACCGTGTTTTTGGTAACCTGAAAAACCATAAACAAAGAAAACTGTAAATCACACAATTCATATTCAGAGAGGACCCTCAAGCATCCTTCGTACACTGAACAAAATTATAAACACAACACTTGTTTTTGCCCCCATTTTTCATGAGCTGAACTCAAAGATCTAAGACTTTTTCTATGTACACAAAAGGCCTATTTCTCTCAAATATTGTTCACAAATCTGTCTAAATCTGTGTTAGTGAGCACTTCTCCTTTGCCGAGATAATCCATCCACCTCACAGGTGTGGCATATCAAGATGCTGATTAGACAGCATGATTATTGCACCTCCACATCCAGCATCTTCACCTCCAAGATCGACTGAGACCAGCCACCCGGACAGCTGCTGCAACGATCGGTTTGCATAACCAAAGAATTTCTGCACAAACTGTCAGAAACCGTCTCAGGGAAGCTCATCTGCATGCTCGTCGTCCTCATCGGGGTCTCGACCTGACTGTAGTTCGTCGTCGTAACCGACTTGAGTGGGCAAATGCTCACATTCGATGGCGTCTGGCACTTTGGAGAGGTATTCTCTTCACGGATGAATCCCGGTTTTCACTGTACAGGGCAGATGGCAGACAGCGTGTATGTCGTCGTGTGGGTGAGCGGTTTGCTGATGTCAACGTTGTGGATCGAGTGGCCCATGGTGGTGGTGGGGTTATGGTATGGGCAGGCGTATGTTATGGACAACGAACACAGGTGCATTTTATTGATGGCATTTTGAATGCACAGAGATACCGTGACGAGATCCTGAGGCCCATTGTTGTGCCATTCATCCACGATGTGCCATATAAACTTTAAAATCAGGGTTATTAACTAAAACAAAAAATAAAACCCTAACATTTTATTTTTTTTACTAGAAAGAAAATAAACAAAATAAAAAACTAATATAACTAAAATTTTAACTGAAATACAAATTATAAACAAAAAAAAACCAACAGAAAATTGACAAACGAAATTACTAAAACGAACAAATATTAAAATGGAAAAAAAAACCAGGGCTGTCAAGCGATTAAAATTTTCAATCCTATTAATCAAATGATGTGCCGCTTAATTAATCAAATTAATTCCACATCAATTTTGGCTGAGAAATGATCACCTCAAAAGATCATTATAAAAATTTTAGATGAGAAAAGCATTAAATAGACGTTACAAAAAAGTAGCTGTAGAGAGAAATATTTAGATTCAACATTGCATAAATGATAATAAACGAGTATTGAGTTAAAAAATGTATATTGAAATTTGAATCTCTCAGTGATACTAAAATAACACTGCCTTAAATGCAATTTTAAGTTCCTTTTGAATAAAAGAGTTACTAATGCATAAATAAGTACGCATCATGTGGCCACATTACCCTGATGCATGTAAACATGGTTCAAGCTGAAAATGTGTTTGGAAAAGGAAATGCAGCACACACACAAACACACGTCACGTCTGGTTTACCTGCCCACAGGTGTGTCTTCGGGCGAGGCTGAGGGGGCGGAGTGTGGCACACATGACTCGTCAGAAGGCGTGGAGGGGGCGGAGTTAGGCAGGTAGACGGCACTCCACAGCATCAGATTCCTCTCGTGACACACTGGGTGCAAAACCTGATGAAGAGATTCAAAACCTGCTGAGCTGCCTAGATAGACACGACGGCATTTAAAGTGGTATTTTGATCATTTAGGCAGGTCACTACTAGCATTCAAAAGTTTGAGGTCAACAAGATTTTTTTCATGTTTTTGAAAGAAGTCTCTTCTGCTCACCAAGGCTGCATTTATTTGATCACAAATACAGTAAAAATTTGGAAACATTATTATGATTTAAAACAGCTGTTTTCTATGTGAATATGTGTTAGACAGTAATTTATTCCTGTGATCTGCAGCTGTATTTTCAGCATCATTTCTCCAGTCTTCAGTGTCACATGATCTTCAGAAATCATAATAATATCCTGATTTACTGCTCAAGAAACATGATTATTATTATCAATTTTGAAAATGCATGTGCTGTGGTGTTATTTTACTATCATTAAGAGACTATTATAGTTTTTATTAATTTTTTTACATTTTAATTTTACCTTTTAATATAATTTCAATTTTAATTGTAGTTAATGTTTTAGTAATTTTGTTGCATGCTTTAGTAATTGCTTTTGTAATTTTTAGTTGTTTACGTGTGTGTGTGTGTGTGTGTGTCTATTTCAATTTTCGTTAATTTAGCACACCAAGTTAAACTAAATTAAAATGAGAAATGTTGCCTTGGCAACTAGTTGAATTTTTTTTTAATATAAATTAATGTTTATTTTATTTTAAGTAACAAAAATGTTTTTAGTTTTAGATAACTAGAATAACCCTGTTTTGAATTAGTTTTTCTGTTTGTAGTAAAAGTGTTAATTTTTCTTTTGTGTTTTTGCCTCTTTTTATTTATTTATGCGTTTTCTATTTAATTTTCAGTTTTTTTAATGTCTATAAAATGTATTAACTTTTGATTTCAATGATTTTAGTACTTAAATTTAAGCTAAAAAAACTTATAAGTGTTATCTTTGCAATTAGAGAAATAAATTAAGTTTAAGATGAAGGTTTTTTATATACTTTTTAAAGGTCGATTTATTTCAGGTAACAAAAGTTTTTTTAATGGTTCTGGTTAACTGTAATAACTTGGCTGTAATATATATTTGCTAACACAGAGCAGCAGATATGATTTCAGATGTTATGCGAGTACGGTACCGTCGCGGAGCGCGGCGAGTAGAGGATGTTGTGGAAGGAAGTGTTGGCGGGCCGCAGCAGAGACCAAACAGAGCATGTCTTCTCCTGAACACACAGCTCCTCGCGCTCCTTCACGCTGTTACACAGGAACGTCCCAAACAGACACGAGTATGTGTGCTGCACTAACTTCACCTGCAACAACAATCACAGCCGCTGTCATGACACAGGAACTGTCATGAAATAAATCTGTAATCTTTATTACAGCCACCATCTATTAGTTTATATTTCAACAATATCGGCAGCCCTATAATCAAATAAACTGTATTTTTGGTGTTTTGATAAAAAAAATGCATTTTGTTGCATTACTAGAAAACATGTTTGTTAAAGATCACTCCATAATAATAAATCCACTGGGCCTGATAATGAATCTGAGCAAGCACTGATCAAAACAAGGACACGAGTACCAGAAATGCCTCGTTGAACTGGAAGGAGCAGGGGAACTGTCTCTGGAGCTGGTGAACGCAGTCCAGCCACTGCAGGAACACGGGACAGCGCTCGTTCAGATCGTCTGCGTTCTCGCCGTGACCGCAGCGATCCGCAAACTTATGACCGTAATCCAGCCACTCCGTCTCCACCAGCACCTGAAAACCCTGCCCAGACGAAATAAAACAGTAGTTATAACAGTTATAAATCAGTATATTATAATGATTTCTGAAGGATCATGTGACACTGAAGACTGGAGTAATGATGCTGAAAATACAGCTGCGCATCACAGAAATAAATTACAGTTTACTATATGTTAAAATAGAAAAACATTATTTTAAATTGTAATAATATTTCACAAAAAAAAAAAAAAATCCTGTATTTTTTATCAAATAGATACAGCCTTGATGAGCAGAAGAAACTTCTTTAAAAAACATGAAAAATCTCACTGATCCCAAACCTTTGAGTGGCAGTGTATATATACACACATAATAATAATATTTTATATTTATAATGCATTTATAATTGTATTAATATTAAAACTTGTTTTGGCAAGGTTAGTTCAAATGTTAAATTGAGTAAGATATTAAGTAATGATATTCATAATTTACAATGTCACGATGTTTTTTAATAAACAAAACTTTATTAAGATGTGTATTTATTCTGTAGAGCTGCTTATACCTGAATTGAACTGAACTGAATCAACACTGGACTGAATTGAGCTGAATAATGACACTATTGTCTTTTTTTTAGAGCTGCTTTATAGCAGAATTAGATTTTTTTAAGTTTGCATGACTGATTTTCTTATTTTCCTGTTAATTACTGTGAAGCTGCTTTGAAACAGTCTATATTGTATAAACCGCTGTAGAAATAAAGATAACCTAACTAACTTGATTCAACGATTCTTTTACATTAACATCAAGTCCCTACATGGCATTTTTTAGTTAAATGTTTTAGTAAAAACAATTTGTAGGTAAATATTCCCTTTTATGATGTACTGTTATATTGGTGCATAAAAAAGTAAATGATTAAATATGTTTTACTTTGTGCATTAAACATTTTCAATTTCCTAGACTACAACTGTTTACCCTATAAAGCCATTTAAAAAAAAATACATTTACATTTATGCAATTGGCATAAATGTAAATGTATTTACATGATTTTATCCAAAGCGACCTGCACTGCGTTCGGTTTAAATAGTTTTTTCAGTTCATGCATTCCCTGGGAATCAAACCCATGATCTTGGTGTTGCAAAAGGTTATCTTTCTTAGCTATATTACACAGTCGAACTTGGTGCAGTCGCTAGTAAAGCTTAAAAAAAACTATATGTCTCAGATCCTAAAGCGAGTGTAAGTTAATTGTGTCCATAAACGCAGAAAGTGTTGACATATTAAACGGCAGTTTGCAGTCAGGTTACGCCCGAATGTGCACTAAACTTTTACAACACTCCTGCAGCGCTGTAAATGATGCATGTTATTCTTCTAAGGAAGCACTCAAAGATTGTGTGTGTGTGCGTGTTTTTGTGACAAATGAGGACATCAATTTGTATAATGACACAGGTATTACGGGTATTACAAGGTGAAGGTGACTTTTCAGGACATTGCCCCATGTCCTCACTTTTCAAAACGCTTATAAATCATACAGAGTGAGTTTGTTTGGGGGAAAGTAGAAATGCACAGTCTCCTGTGAGGGCTAAGTTTAGGTGTAGGGTAGGTGTAGGGCAATAGCACACACAGTTTGTTCAGTATAAAAACCATTACGCCTATGGAGAGTCCCCATAAACCACAAAAACCAACGTGTGTGTGTGTGTGAGAGAGAGAGAGAGAGACCTGGATGGTCCTGTAGAAGGGATCCAGCAGCAGTTTGGACAGAGCCACTATCTGAGGCGTGCGGTCCCATCCGTCGGAGCAGTGCACCAGCACAGGCCTGCGGTCCCGATCCAGCACGTTCACCACCAGCAGAGACGCCTTCAGCA
The DNA here is from genome assembly GCF_936440315.1 of Barbus barbus. Lineage (NCBI taxonomy): Eukaryota > Metazoa > Chordata > Actinopteri > Cypriniformes > Cyprinidae > Barbus > Barbus barbus. Next base: position 1,320,251 of record NC_136733.1, read on the forward strand.
GCAGAGACAGATGCTGCAGCCATTTAGTGCCTTCCAGCGCCGACAGCCAGCTGATCACACAACAGCAGAGAAATGCACAATCATCCCAGACATCAGCTCATATTAGTGTCTCAAAGCATTGGTGAGATCACATATTTCATTAGGGAATGCTCCTTTTTGCCTAATAATTAAAAACCTAGCCGTACACCACCACTAACTTAGGGGTTAAAGCAAAGGTTGAACCTTTAAGAGCACAACTCAGAAACAAGATACACTTTATCTTTAACAGTGCATGTAAATGAGCATCTGTATGCATATTAATTTATAATTTAAAAAGTTATGCAACCTTAACCTTTACTAATGTGACTGAAATATTTTGTTTTGTGTTTATGCACACACTCACAGAATACTACAAAAATAATAATAATAAACTAATAAATATACTAATGTCTGATATTAAGCTGTAAAACAGCAGTTTAATAGCAAAAGACATTTATTAGTATATTTATTATATTCAGTATAGATATACAGTTGTATAAATGTAAAAAAATTTCTCTATATATTCCAATACTACATATTAACAATATTTTTTAAATATATAATGTATAATTATATTATATACCGGTATTATTAACAATAAAACTGTCCCTGTCTCTGTAACCAAACCTGCACTCAGTAAATAACTCTGAGCTTTAACCAGTCTGCTGCTGTGGTTCCCAGCTCGACTCACTTGACCGGATCTGGCACTTGACCGCAGAGCGTCCGCAAACTCTGGAAGCTCTTCCGGATGGAGTGGATGTTGGCCATCCCCATGAACATCACCTCACAGCTGGGGTAATACTCTACACAGAGGAAGCACAGACGGCGTTTGAGAGAGGAAGCACAGATGAAATGTTTTATACATTTAGCATTTATTTGAAAACATAAGCTCTGCAGCATTACCTGGACACTCACAGCCGCCTCCTTTCGCCCGATTGGCTACTGCAGCCGCGTATGAACGCGCGTCCATTATCAACAGCTTCTGAGGGGGCGTGGCCTTCGGCTCCACCTCTGCGCTCCCATTGGCCGTGTGCGGATCAGAGTCACTGAGCTCACCGGTGATGTGATGGTGAACGCAGGAGCTGTTAACCTGCGTTGTGTTCGCAGCCCGATCCGCGACGCAGGCCTTAGCGATGGCTTGGACCAAATGCTCATCGTCAGCATTACGCCAACCCCACCAGCTGACCTCCGGCTGCCCGCATCGACCAATCACAGCGCCCGAACTCTGGTGTCTGGGTCAGAGGTTAAGGTAAAGGTGAGGGGCAGATAACATTGGGCAGACGTTAAAAATACGTTCCAGGTTCAATACTGATTAAGTCAGAACATAATTGATTCGTCCCAGTTTTAAAAAAAAAAAGCTAAATCATGGTTACTTACAGTGATGCACAATTGAATTCTAAAAGTAGGGAAATATGATTTCTGAGATTTTTAAATTTCAATACATTTTAGGCAAGGCAAGTTTATTTATATAGCACATTTCATACACAGCGGTAATTCAAAGGGCTTTACATAAAAGAAAGTGAAATAGTAATTAAAAATAATAATCACAACAATAAAAACAGGAAATTCAAAAAATAATAATTAAAAACAAGGAATTTTAAAATGATATAGAAATTGATTTAAGATGAATTTAAAACAGTTAAGAATAGAAAATGATTACATAAAATACAGTGCAGTCAGTCCGGACGTAGCACAGTGCTCATTCAACAAATGCACAGCTAAACAGATGAGTTTTGAGTCTGGATTTTAATGTTTTAGCACATCTGATCTCTTCTGGAACAGGCGGCATAATAGCTAAAAGCAGACGCCCCTTGTTTTGTGTGAACCCTTGGTATTTCTAACTGACTCGATCCTAATGATCTGAGTGGTCTGTGGTTTATATTCAGTGAGCATATCTGCAATGTATTTAGGTCCTAGTGACTTATAAACGAGTAAAAGTACTTTAAAATCAATCCTAAATGTAACTGGAAGCCAGTGTAAGGACCTGAGGACTGAGGAGCAGCAATAACCCCCGGGTAAACAGAACAGAACCAACAAAAGTATTGCAGATTTGTTCATTTTATATACACATTTTTGAATTTGTCTGATTCAAAAGAGAATCAGAAGGCTGGATCCTGACTGACAGAGGAGGAGTTTGGGACGGAGGAGGGTAATTAGCAAAGCGAAAACTACTGATACTACTGATGACCTTATATATGGATGCTTAGATAGGTGTCGTATTCCTATAGGAAGATGGGGATCAGCTGAGAGTCAGCTGATGCGAGCTTGACTAACGTCTGTTTGATCTGAGCTAAAAAAGTGTTTCAGCTAAACAATGTTTGGTTATGCATTACTGAGTTTAGTAACGGTGTAAACAGTGCTTTATGGGTAGTTATGCAAACCCTTCGTAGTATCCTTCAGCATGTAATTAATGTGTTTACCGATCATGTACTGAACCCAGAACAGTCCTTCATCAAACTGAGAAACACCTGTAAACGACGGCCGGGATCCTCTTCCACGATCTGAACGCCGCCACCTTCTCCAGCTCCTGGTCGGTGACGGCAGCAGGCACGACTATTTGCTCTGGGTAACTGGCACAAAGCCTGCAGGACCACACACACACGGCTCGTGATGAAGCTGCTCTGGCTGCTGGTGTAAGACGGTGTGTGTGTTTCTGCTGTTTCACCTGTAGTTGCTGTTGATGGTGGAGATTCTCCAGGCACTGTGGTTGTTGAAGCCCATCCTCTCCAGCTCTCGCTTGAGCCTCCGCTGGTGTCCTCCTGCAAACACAGAGCCAAACACACACCTCCCTCAGGCCTTAAAATAACGTGAATATTGACTTTGCACACACACCAGATTTACAAAACACAGTTTGTTTGTGTAGATTTTGCATCAAGCCAGACATTGGTCTGTCATTTCACGTTGCTTCATAAACGCCTACATTGCATCCTGATAAACAGAATTACAGTACATTCATCCTTATTTTCAATGCACAACACACAAGATTTAATGCTGATACAGATCTCAGTCATTGAAATGCAAAAATTCATGTCAAATCTGGCAGTGTTATTTTTAGTATTATTTGTATAGTGTATACAACATACTATATACTAGCATATATTACTAATTATATTTTTTATTAATATTTTAAAAATTTTATATATATTCGGGTTTCATTTTAATTTAATACATTTAACCAATTTTATTTTAGTACATCAACTAAAAATAAATGAAAATGAGAAATGCTTCCTTTGCAACAAGCTGAAATAAAATAAGTTTTAATAATAATATATTATAAATGTAATATTTTTTAAATATTTTTTGTAATGTGCTCTTGTCATTTTTATTAGTTTTATTATTTTCTCAAATATTACTATTTAGGTTTAATATATTTTTAACTTTCAGTTTTATTCATTCGTTCATTCATTTATTTGTTTTAGTGCTTCAGCTTCAACTTATTTCAGTTGCCAAGAGATCATTTCTAATTTTCATTAGAAAATTCTAATATTATTATTTATTTTTGCATTATTTCAATTAACATAAATGTTTTTAATAGTTTTAGTTTTAGTTAATGATGATAACCCTGCCTAGCATGACAAGTTGCGATGAATTTACATTTATTTTTTAATAAATTTAAGAGCTGCAGCAGAGGGGACAATTTGAATAAATTTAAACAAAAAATTAAAATAAATCATTTTCACACTAAGCTACTTTATTATCGTTATGTTGTAGTTCTATGGTGCTTTCTGTCGTTTTTGGAGCTGAACAGCATTCATCCTGCATGAAAAAGAGCAGCATGAACATCTTCTCAAAACTTCTTTTGTGTTCCACAGAAGAAACAAAGTCAAACAGGTTTGGAATGACATTGTTCATTTCTTCTTCATTGTTCAAAGATAAGTAAACCAGTTTAAGGGCAAGAACCTGTAAAACACAAAAGTCCAGTTACCTGCACGGCAGATCCCATCATGCACCGCTCTGTCCTCTGTGGAGACGCTGGCGCTACACGAGAGGAAGGTGAAGGCGAAGAGCTCCTCCAGTCGCGCCGGCGGCCGCACGACTGCGCTGATCCTCCTCAGCCAATCCTGACACTGCTCCGCCGACAGGAAGTTACACCTGAACACAAACCCTGCAGGTTACCATCTACTCTCCTAACAGACGTGTAGACATGCTTCATCAATGCACATCATAATGGAAGACTGTTACCACCATGGAATGAAGAAATAAAAAAAGGTAATTGTGACATCTTGTCTCTAAGGCTGTCAAAAAAATAATTTTTGAATTTCAAATATTCGTCGAATTTAAAATAAAAATCCACATTCGAATGCTTTCGAATTTTAGGTGTGCGTCATGCAGCCTTATCAGTGGCACACGAAATGAGACGACGATGTAGGTGTCGTTGCATTTTAATGCTTTTCATAGCTTATCCAGTTGAACCACCACATGAGGCGCTGCTGGTTGTTCATTCAAAATATTGCAGAAAAAGAGAACTCCAATACAGAGATGTTGTTGTTTACGGCAAAACTGAAACCGAGCCGTTCACACAGAAGCCATATTCATTTTCTAGAGGGACATCTATCACCTTTTTTTCTCATAATTGCGAGACATAAAGTCGAAATTCTGAGAAAAAAAGTCAGAATTGTGAGATAAAAAGTCGCAATAACCTTTTTTTTTTTTTTTCAGTGGCGGAAACGGGCTTCCATACACAAGAAAGCCACATGTTCAGAAAGCCATGTAAAATTAATGTAAGTTCCACTTTTAAAAAACATGTCTCCAGACTTTATGAAGGTTTTTCCTCCCATCCCACTGCATCTTTAAAGTAGTCATACATGCATGCATGATGCTGTTTTGTTTTCTAATTGTTTAAGCAACTTCATTAATTATATATGGTTTATAAACATTATTTTAAACATCATGCAGTTTTTCACAGATAGTCATGTTATTTTATTGCTATAATAAACGTGCATTAGTAATATTTAGCTGGATGCGCCCTCTTGTGGCCTCAGGAGAGAAGCCAAAATCTTCTACTAACTAAAATTACGCCTTTTAAATTCAAATATAATTTGAATATTGATAATATTTAAGTACAAAATTCGAATTTAGTTTTTCAGCCATTTTGACAGCCCTACTTGTCTCACAATTCAGACTTTCTCGCAGTTCTGCTACACGTGAAAACTCAGAATTGTGAGAAATAAAGTCATAATTCTGAGAAGAAAATTGTGAGGTAAAATTACCTTTGTGGCGGAACAAAAAAATCTGAATTGCGAGATGTAGAAATCAGAGAAAAACGTCAGAATTGTGAGACAGTTGCAATTACATTTTTATTTTTTTTCATGTGGAATTGTGAGAATTGTGATAAAGTTGAGATATAAATGCAAAAATTGTGTGATATAAACTTATATAGATTGATTTGTGAGATATACACTTGTAATTGCGAGAATAAAGTTGCAGTTACCTTTTTTATTTTTTCTCAGAATTCTGAGTTTCCTTCTTGCAATTCTGACTCTTTTTTTTCTAAGAATTGCAACAAAAAAAAGTCAGAAATGCGAGATTTAAACATACAATTGTACACAAAAGATGTCAGATTTATCAGATAGTCACAATGAAAGTTTTTATTTTTTATTCTGTGGCCCAAAAAAAAGATGAAAACTCAGAATTCTGAGAAAAAAGTCAGACTTGCAAGTTCTGAATTTTTTTCTCTGAACTGTGAAATAAAGTGTGAATTGTGAGATAAATACTAATATTGTGGAGAAAACAGGATTCTGTACATTATTCCAAAGGAACACAGTTTGTAATTTTATAATAGGTCTAATGCACAATGCAGCACTGAGGACAAAATGTACAGATACAGCGATCAGATGCAGCGAGGACACATGTGTTAGTCAAAGCAGTGCTATTATACAGGCGTACCTGATGAGCTTACAGTCTTTACAGGTGAGGTGCAGCTGTGTCAGATCCCGACACTCCACACTTTCAATCAGCTGCAGAGGAACCTGAAGAGACAACACAAACATCACAACTCAGTCTTTAGCGTTGGCCAAACTGTGGATGTAATGAAGCAAACCATTATCATATATTTTGGGGATGCCTACATATTCAATAATACAGGAAGAATACAAGAAATACCTCTAGAAAGCAAATTGTTGTATTTTGGCTGCGTATATCCAGATATCGTAACAGCAGATAATAAAAACCTGATGGGTGTGCTTTTGGCAGCCAGTAAGAAAGCAATCACACATAAATGAGACCAACTTTAGGTAATTGGATAGATGTGACCATAGAGATTTATACGCTTTTTTGGTTAATTTAAAGGAGGATGCCTTTCTGGGAAAGTGGAGCAAATGGGTTGAATATGTATCAGAAAGAAGGTCTGATTATGTATATATATAGTTACCCCCCCCCCCCCCCCCCTTAACTTTTATTTATTTATTTTTATACATTTCATTTTAACGTTACTTTTCTTTGTAAAAATGAAAACAGGTTCTATTTTGAAACAATTTAACGAAGATTGAGTATAATCTATAGTTAAAGCATACTAGGTAATTGTACAAGATACTCAATGGTTGCATTGAGCACTTAATGTAACTTGAAATATGCTACATGATTGCACTCAAATGAATGTTCACAACAAACAACTGAGTCTTTAGGACTTGAGCAGGAACAATTGTTTTAATTAGAGCTGACTATTACTGTGCATGACTCTAATAGCCATAATAAAAGTGAATTATATTAAACAAGAATGCTGAAACTGTTAATGTACTGCATTATATACAAAGATTATATATTTTTATTCATTTGATTATTAAAATCAGAGTGAGACAGCAGAAAGACTCCGCCCACAGGCTCTTCTGATTGGCTGTGGTTTGTGATTGACACTGTCGTATCATGTGGTCAGACGGATCTAATGTGGTGTAACAGTGTTCTGGCTGAGATACTGTTGTTGTGTGTGAGAGAAACACTCACATTGATGACGTTCTCCTGCAGTTTGATGTGAAGGCGGTAGCTGGTTAAGGCAATGAGGGACTCCTCTGCTCTCACGACATGCTCCACACACTCGCCCTGCAGCAGCGGGAACGGGACCTGCGTCACACACACCAGGATTAGCTCACCAATAATTAAAGTAATGAAAAAGCATTTCTAAAATCATGAAATCATGAAGGAAAAATTAAATTTTTAGGTTGAATTTTTACAAACTTTTTCTGGGGTCCGTTTTAATGGTTTAATAAAATTTTAAGAATCAAAACTGATGGATATATATTTTATAAAACTTCAACAATTATTCAGACACCAGATATAATTTTTGATATTTTTTACTAGTGGGTACAGGACACTATAGTTCATTTATATAAGCGAGGATAGCAAAATAAAGTCAACTGTGACATATTATACCCAAAAATTCTTCATACAGTGGTCTACCAGTAAAACTGATCAAAAATTGGGACCAAAAATTAGTGTTTTTTTCTTTAATTGCTATTGCAATGTTTTCCCACCACAGACTGAACAAAATGAAGCATTCATGAGCCGGGGGTGAAAACTTTTTGAATTTGAAGATCAGGGTAAATTTAACTTATTTTGTCTTCTGGGAAAGATGTAACAATGCTGTAGCTTCTGAAGGGCAGCACTAAATGAAAAATATGATACTTAGGCAAAATAAGAAATATGTACACATTCATTCTGTTCAAAAGTTTTCTCTTAATGCATGTTTTTTTTCTTCTGGAGCATCAGTGAGCGTTTGAACCTTCTGTAATAGCTGCATATGAGTCCCTCAGTCGTCCTCAGCGTAGAAAGATGAATCTAAAAATCATACAGTCATTGTTGGAAAGGGTTCAAATACACAGAAATGCTAAATCATTTGTGGGAGCTGAAGGACTTTTCTGAAGAACAGCAGACAGTTTAACTGTTCAGGACAAACAAGGGACTCATCACTAAACAACAAAAAACAGCTGTGGATCATTCAGGTAACAACACAGTATTAAGAATCAAGGGGATGTAAACTTTTGAACTTTTTATAGATTCAACTATTATTTTCTCTTGTGGACTATATGTAAACGTTTTTTATGTGACATATCTTATTCAGGTCAGTGCACAATAACATGCATTTTGTATGATCCCTCTGATTTTGGTAAAATAATTAACATTTTGCAGATTCTGAATATATTATTATATAATTATATAATAAAAAGAAAACATTGATGAAATAGAATTAGAATAGAGAGTGCTAGAGTTAGAGGGTCAAATAAAGATGGAAGAGATTCTTGAAGATGGCTAAGGACTCGGCTGCTGGGATTGAGTTGGGCAGGAGGGAACAGTTCATGTAAAAGTCTGTGAAAGTGATTTTGTGCAATAAAGGGTAGTTCACTTGCAGAACACAGGTTTCTAGAGGAACATAAGTCTGAAGTAATGAATTTAGGTAAAGGGGTACAGAGCCAGAGGTGGTTTTATAGGCAAACATTAATGCCTTGAATGCAGCTGTGATGTGAGAGCAGAATAAGTGCATGTAAAGCAGGGTTAGAGGTCTTACCATGACCCCAGGAGAGCAGAGAGGATCTCAGTCCCAAAGACCGCAAACACACCGGCCGACCTGAGAGACATCAATATAATCACTCAGTTTAACACACTTTACCATGCTTAAATCCATTTAGGTTCTAGGTTTCTAAGGGTTTATTTGAGATTATAGGTTTATTCACGTTTTGGTTTGGTTTGATGCTATTAAAATCAGTACTGAACTGTTCCCGATCTTCCTTTACTTCACAAACAGTGCCATAATCAATCACGCATTTCATAATCGATGAGGCGATCGGCTGTTGCTGAATCATGCCGATCGTTTCAAAGCAGATCAATACAGTGAGATGACTGAAGCTATTGATCGGATAGATTTACCTTATACAGGCACTTCAGAGATTCAACACTAGAGGAGTAAATCTCACCCCAAACCCAAAAGAAGGCAATAAGAAAAAAAAAAAGATTACTTTAGTACAATTAAGATTATTTTATGACAATGAATCAAATTCACATGTAAATCTCATTACTGTAAAATACTGTAAAATATACACCAGGGTTATTATAGTTAACTAAAACTAAAATGTTTAAATAAATAACTTGAAATAAATGTTAACTGAAATAAATTAAACTATTTCAGCCAGTTTCTCATTTTCATTTAGTTTATCTTGATGTACTAAAAAAATAAAACTGAAATTAAAATTAATAAAAACTACATAGAAATATATGTAGACAGCTCAATCCTGCAGAAAAAGAAAAATATATAAACAAACTCAAACATAAATATAACAAAAAAACTATAATAGTATCTCAGTGATACTAAAATAACAGTTATATAAAATAAAATAATTGTATACAACTATGCTCTATTTAAATCAGCACAAAGAAATGAATGAAAACAAATACTAGCATGATATACAAATACTTAAATAATAAAATCAAAATATGGAATTTTTTGCATTACAGTAGTCAAAATGAGTTTTATATTACAGTAATGACAATTTTATTCATATACAGTAATGTCAATAATGCAAAAATGTTCCTGTAAGGGCTTCATTTTCTTTATGCAAATATATATAAAAAATTTTTTGTGGTGAAATGTGTTTCATGAGATTCACTACGACAACAATCTACAAAGCACCTGACACAGAGATTTATGAATGATTTTACAGGCGTCATGTAAGGTCTCGCTGATCACAGAGACTTAATAACTGCAATATCTCTTATCTTAAGAAAAATAAAACCAAAAATGTGTGACAGGATTTTCATTAATACAATTCATGTGAAATAAAACTGTATGAAAGCATTAGTTTCCCATTCCAAACAACCTCAAAATCTGATCGTATGTCTCATCAGTATCAGCACAAGACACAGTGTTCATTTCAACTTCACTGTGTTGATGTATTAGAAAAGACATAATTGGCTAATCCTAAACTATGCATGTTAACTCAACCCGCGGAGAACAGCTAATCTTCGTCTGTAACACACATGCACTAACATGCACGCATTTCTGACACATGATGTTATAGAGCTACAGACCTGATTCTGGATCTGGATCGGTCTATGTGTGTCGAGAAGACGCTCAAAGAAAGAAAGAAAGTCTGCAAGAGAGGAAAGGTTAAAAAAGACAGAGTTAAACATTAAAACCCAAATTAAACATGCAACACATGTAGCACACTTCAGTTTTCACTCATCATTGCATTATTAACAATTAAATAAATATAAAAGATTAAATACATATCATTTAAAAAATAAGTATAATAGATTATTAACAGTTTCTGCAGGTTTTATGAAGGTAAATTTAAGAGCAAGTAAAGAAAACTTAAGAGATATATTGAATATAACGCAATACATCAATACAGTCTCTAAATATAAAGTCTGAAAATACAACGTTTACTGTCTCTTCTGATCATCACACTGCAAAAAGTGCTGTTCTTTCTCAGTATTTTTGTCTTGTTTTCCAGTGCAAGTGTCGAAAGATTTTTAAATCATGATACATTTACCTGAGAAGCAAAATTACATGAAATAAGAAGTCTTGCTTATAAGAAACAGATGAGTTTATGCTTTAAACAAGAAGAAATATCTGCTAAAGGGCTCAGAAAAAAAAACAATTGCATACATCTGTTTGGGCTTTAAGCATAAACCTTGTTTAATTTGATTTCATTTCTCGTAAACAAGACTTTATATGTTCATTTTGCATCTGAAGTAAATGTATCTTGATTTAAGGATGTTTAGATATTTGTACCAGAAAACAAGACAAAAATACTGAGGAAGATATTAATTTTTTCGCCTTATTTAATGCCATATGAATTTAAGACTTTCTGCTCTGATTTCAGAGCTTTTTAAAGCCTTAATTTGTGGAAGGGTGAATTAAGACCTGGGAATGCAAACTAATCAAAGAACATGCAAACAAAAGGCCTTGTTATGCTGTTCCTGACTATCTTATATTAGCTGACAATATCTGTTTGCTTTATAATGACACATATGTTATCATGGCTTTCAACAGCTCAATTCTGCAGGAGCAAATTTACTCCAAGTGCTTTACTATTGCAAGAGTGTCTAATCTCACAATAATCAATTTCCAAAGGCAGGTCAGATAAAAACAGCTACCTGCACTCATTTATTTTCTGTATTGTCTATTGTGCAACAGTGTAAATGTTAAGAATCATGCTAAAACACGTCTGTTGTGCATTAAAACCTAGTGAGCTGACTACCTAGACAGCAGCTTTGTGCATGTAGTGAACTGTCAACCTACTCCAGCTGACTCTGAGCGCGTTGATGATGCCTAAGAAGGCAGTAAACCAAGTATGCTGTCTGAAGAGATGCACTAGATGAGGAGTGTTGTGTAGTTGCAGCGCAGTCGTTAAACTGACAGCTGCAAGAACTAACAGCAGTGCATTGAGGAAACCGCTCCTGAGTGGATTTTATCGGATGTTAAACATGAATGTCTGTCATTAGATCTCGATGCGAGCGTGTTGTGTTGTTTATGTTTGTTGTTGTTGTTGTTGTGGAGGGCGGAACCCGGCACCGAAACCCGTTAATAAACCGCTGCAAGCGCCGCACACTCACCTGCTTCACCCGTTCGCCGCAGAAGATGCGCCCTGTTGCGGTAAAATCGGAGTAAAATCAGAAAAGAGACTGTAAACGGAATGTAAACATTGAGAGTAATCCGCTCTACACCGCCATGACGCTCCCCTCTCAGCTGTGCCACGGTCATGTGACGCCGCGATGTCATGACGCAATCACGCACGAGCGCGTCACGTGACGAATGTTTTGTTTTGCCTTTAGCGGAGTTTTGGATACAGATGATTTTTGTTTGTTTGTGTGTTTTTGTTTATTTGCACCTCTTCTCAGTTTGTTATATGCTGTGTGTGTGTGTGTGTTAATTACTGTGTATGTAGAATTTATCTATTGTTGGTAATTATTTGATGTATTTTGTAATTCCTTTTTTGCAATTGTTGTTCGAGCATTAATAAAAAGGATAAAAACATAAATCATTCTTAATTAATATACACGTATATATATTTTTTTGTTAATAAAAAAATCCCTTTTCAACTTTTTTGCAAACTTTGTTAAAAAAAATTAAAAAGGTAGGCTATAATAATTGTCTTAAGTTTAAATGCATGTACTTTTGTTTGTTTTGTAAGTTAATTTGATCTAGAGTTAAATCACTGGCAGTATATTGCAGATATATTCTTTTAATAAAATGGCATTTATTTAAAACATTTACATTTACTAATGTAAAAGCCCTTTTTCAGCAACATAATGGGACTAAATACAAATGAATGCAAAAATAAGATACAGACTTCAACTTAAGTCACCAAAAAGGGACTTTATTAACAAACTTTCAAATCATTGTTTACCATTTAGTCTCCAAACCAAACTGAATATAAATTAACTTACATAAATAATTAAACAAATATACAACCAACAATTATTCTTCAGTCATACTAAAAAAATATATATAGACTGATCTGGCCAATCAGGGTTTACTTTTTCATTAAATTAAATTATGAAATAAATCATGATCAAAAATCTGAATAAAAGCAGACTTATGGTCACATTTCGAGCTCAAGCAGGAAGATTTTTCTGCATTGTTAGTCAGGTAAAGCCCTCTCCTGATTGATCTCACAGCTCAGAAGGATCTTCATCTTTCTCTCTCTTCACCCTCGTGACGGACTGTACGCAGACAGAGACATGAGTGTGCTCTTCTCTCTGCATCCTCCTCCATCTCTCCATCACTGGCTCCTGTTTGATTCCGACTAAACTGTAATCGATAATAACGCTTCCTCCAGTGAAAAAGTGCATCTCATGTTGTCTCTCGCATCAAAGTCCAGCCACATATTAGTTTAGAGCTGTTTTGTCTTGTGAACGCTGCTTGATCTGTGCAGATTTCTCACCTGATTCAGACCAGAACACTTTTTCACTGGAGGAAGCGTTATTATGGATTATGGACTCATATTTTAGTTAAAATGTCTTAATGCTGGATTAGTTTCATCTTTTGTCTTCTCCAGATGTTAACTGATGGACTGGAGTGGTGTGGATTATTGTGATGTTTTTATCAGCTGTTTGGACTCTCATTCTGACGGCACCCATTCACTGCAGAGCATCCATTGCTGAGACACTGATGCAGAGACACATTTCTACAAACCTGATGAACAAACACACTCATCTACATCTCGGATGAACTCAGGACAAGTCAATCAAACACACATTTACCTCTGTGGTCCATCTTCTTCATAGCGTTGAGCTTCTGGATGTTTTGAGGGTCTTGGAGCCACAGATGCATCCGAATGAAGTTCTCCTTTCCCTTCAGACTGAGTTTAGTCCAGGGTTTGGGGTGCGACAGCAGTTCAGACACAGAGCTTTGCGTTAAACCCAAAACCTCTTCACCAAACACACGCTGACCTGCCAGAACAACAACAATCAGGAACAGCACTATTACATAGAAATTAAAAATTCAGATTATACATTAAAAAATTGCGTGAAAAAGATAAAATTCTAAATTTAAGTCTGAATAGTGAGATGAAAAACTTTTTATAGCCCTATTTAATTCCGTGACCAATTTCCATAAAATGCAGTTCAATGCAGGTTAATGAAATTACAGGCCTAGGAGTTTGAGGCATTTTCAATTCACTTCTGAATGATGCTCAACGCATTATGAATTTCTGAAAGAAAGCAGAAAATGGAACAAATGTAGAAATCGCATGAATGCTATGTTCAGCGATCATCCACAGGCTACTTTAACTTTCCTGAGCTCTGATACGAACCCTGAAATAGCCTCCAGAGGAAGAGAGGTGCATCACCAAACAGCTGAATGCTTCTTCCATTCGTCCTGTCATTCTAAACCACATCACAATGGAGCTTGAGCCGTGTGTGTCTGTGTCTGAGGGATCATCATCATCTACCTGTCACTTCCTAAACAGGGCATGTGTTATTTATATCGGCCAGTAGACAACAGCATGGCTAATCTACAAAAGGCAGTTCCTCCGCGCCCCATTGTCCGGCTGCACTCGGGATCTCCTGAGATTCTCCTCCATCCAGCAGCACTCATGGTGAGTAACGCCGGCTTCACCGGGGATTTAGAGATGCTTCGGGAATCACCGGTGCATTGGATTGAGCAAAGATTTTAATTAGAGATTAAATATATATGACCGATATATCGGCCAGCGTCATTAATCGGCTGGACCATTTTGAGATGATATTTGACTATTTTGTGTAATTTCCATAATAATATTGTTTTCCATAATATCCATAGTCCTAATGTGCTTTTTTTTTTTTTTTTGCTAAAATTAATGTTATGAACATGAATGGGGTATATTTGTAGCAATAGCTAAAAATACATTGTATGGGTCAAAATTATGTTTTTTTTTAGGCCAAAAATCATTAGGATATTAAGTAAATATCATGTTCCATGAAGATATTTAGTGAATTTCCTACCGTAAATATATCAAAACGTAATTTTTGATCAGTAATATGCAGAGATAAGAACATAATTTAGACAAATTTAAAGGAGATTTTCTCAATATTTAGATTTTTTTGCACCCTCAGATTCCAGATTTTCAAATAGTTGTATCTCAGCCAAATATTGTCCAATCATAACAAACCATACATCAATGGAAAAATTATTTATTCAACTTTCAGATGATGTAGAAATCTCAATTTTGAAAAATTGACACTTATGACTGGTTTTGTGGTCCAGGGTCACAAATTATCATTTCAAAATTGTAAATAAAACATTATTGGAGCACAAAAAATACTATTTCAGTCTTTCTTCTTCAAAATTTCATATTTTTCATATTTTCATATTTTAGATTTCTATCAGTGTGTCCTGGCAGAAAATCACCAGTACATTTTCTGTTAAATTTATTTAGGCCTACATGTACTTTAATTTTATAATTCAACACAATGCAATTTGTAATTCTAAATATTTGTAAAACACTTCTAAAAAGTCAATATGGACCATTTTTTTCATATTAACATGCAAACTGGGTCATGCAATTTTTTTTTTACAAATGTGAAAGAATGTGTAAGTGATGCTTCAATTGAATCTCTGAGTCTATGTTTTTAATTGAGTCATTCAGAGTTTGAGCTGATTCGTGGAGGTGAATGACATTTTAAAGAAGCTTTTCTTACTAAAGTTTGAATAAGAAGACAAAAACGAGTTCTTTAGGAAACTGCTCGAGACGTGTCTAACTAAACATGACCTGAATGTTTGTTTTTCAGGCACCAAAGAAAGCAAAGAAGAGGGCGGCTGAAGGAGCGAACTCCAACGTCTTCTCTATGTTTGAACAAGCTCAGATCCAGGAGTTCAAGGAGGTCTGATCATGTTCCTTCATGTCTGTCTCTGTCTCACCTTAACCAGCATCCTTACAGGAATAGTTCATCCAAATTAATATTCTGTCATCATGTATTCACCATCAAGTGCTTCCACACCAGAATGACGTACAGAGAGTCACCAGAGGCTGTCGGAATCCCAAAAAAGACAAAAAAATTAGCTCATAAAAGTTTCATAATATGACATTTCATGACCTCTGTCTTATGATGCTTTGTGTGAGGAACAGACCCAAATTTATGTTGTTATTCACATACATAAAATCACATTTTCTATAGAATTGTATTAGAATATTATCAATTCTATTATATTAAATTCTATTAGAATAATAAAAAAAAAATATATATATATATATATTATAAATAATAGCAATATATATCATAAAACTGTATTTTAGATAATCCAATTTTTTTTATCCAATATATAAACATGTATTATATATAACATTAAAATGACAGATGTGTCAAAATTATATCAATTAAAAATCTAAATTATATAAAATAAAACTACACACACACACATATATAGTAGTTTTATTTTATTTTATATAATTTAGATAATATTTTAAAAGATTTTTAAAATATAGATTGCATATATATATATATATATATATATAGCAGTATTATTTTATTGTATATAATTCAAATATTTTTAAAGAATTAAATATTTGATATTTTGTAAGGAAATTTAAATAGATTATATTTGATAGATTGTGCATTTTTATTTATTTATGTATTTCTCTCTCCTCTCAAACAGGACTCATTTAAACAAAACCTCAGTTACAAACAAAAAGACTTTTGACACCAAACAGCTAATTTCTCATACAGTCCAAACAGCTTTGAGGGTTTTTTTTTTTTACCCAAATTTAAATATGATTGTAGATGCATTTTAAATTTGGACATTGATCATGGCAGTATTTCTGTTTTGGGCTGAGCAGAAGAGCGCAGCTGCTATTGTTTGTGTGTTTCTATAAAGCTCCTGTGGAATCTGATATTCCCGTCTGATCCCTATTGAAGACTGATATATGTATTTATAGAGACACTCCTTAACATACTGGATTCACTGAATTCTGTCAGGATAACTGGCACATGTGTGGCATTGTCCATCTGCCAGGGTCCATAGCAGAGATCTCAAACACTTCTTCTCAGATTAATCTGAGCTTCTGTTCTCACTGAATCAGTGACGTCTCAGACATGCTGCAGCTTGGCAGAGCAATGACGTGTTCCTCTGGGTTTATTTGCAGGCATTTACCATCATGGACCAGAACAGAGATGGATTCATTGACAAGAATGACCTGAGGGACACGTTTGCAGCTCTAGGTTGGTTTGGCAGGTTTTTACCTTCATAAACCAAATGAGATCATAGAAAAATAAAGTGCGTTAACAGATTATTCACTGGGCCTGTGATTATCTTGATTTTTTTTTTCTTCAAAAATCTGAATTTCTCCACCTTTTTGATCAATGTGTAAGTAAGTTTTTCTGTGAAGAGACTTCCGGTTCATTAGCTGCTGTAGGGAAATAACGAGAGGAAAAACAAAGTGCATTAAACGGTAAAACTGTTATCACTGCACACCAGTGTGTTCATAATTAAGATAATACATTCAAATAATATGCTAAGACCCACCAGTTTTTAATATCAAGCAGCAAAACGAGCGGTTTTGTACAGCTAAAAATAGCTGGACGCGGATGAGACCGGAAGCCAGACACATAGAATTTACAAATTTATGGGAAGAATGAGGTGGATAGATTAATTCAATATCTTTTAATAGTCTAGGACTCTAGGATTTATTAATACAATATTATACACACACACACACACTTGAATTTGTGGTTTACGGGGACTCTCCATAGGCGTAATGGTTTTTATACTGTTCAAACTCTATTTTCTATCGCCCTACACCTAAACCTACCCCTCACAGAAAACTACTGCCAATTTTTGAATTTCATAAAACACCGTTTTGTATGTTTTTTAAACCTTTTGTTTTACGAGGACACAGGACGTGTCCTCATAAACCATGTTTATGTTGTAGTACCCATGTCATTATACACATTTATGTCCTCATAAACCATATATACCAGTACACACACACAGTATGTGTTTCAGGTTATTCTTATATGTTTCATATACTTATTTTACATTTTACATGTTTTATTTTAATTATATTAATTACTATATTATGTGTGTGTGTGCGCGTATACAGTATATATATATATATATATATATATATATATATATTGTTTTTATTTAAATTTTAAAAATATTCAAACAGGAAACTAACTTTTTTTTTACAAAAACATAACCTTTTTTTAAATCCATTTTAATACATATGGATAAAAACTTATTTCATATTTTACCTATTTTATTTTAATTATATTAATAAATATATATAATTATAAAAATATATATATATATATATATATATATATATATATATACATAATATATAATTTATTTAATTAATATATATTTTATTATTTTATGTTATGTTATATAAATAAAAGAAAAAAGTTTTAAAAATAGTTAATTAGTTGAATTACAGGAAATAACTTTAATCATTTCTATATTGGTAAAAATTCGGATTTTAAAACTCTGATATAGCCACTTTTTTATTTATTTACACATATATGCATATATGTATATATATATATATATATATATATATACATATTATTTTTTAAGATTTTTTAAAATATGTATAGCTGTGTATGTATAGATATGTGTATATATAGTAATATAAAACAGAAGGAACTCAGATTCGGTCAGGTTTGATTGCAACTATAGTGAGCTAGTGCATGTGTTGAATCACATTTCCCATCATGCCCCTGTTCTGTCTTGTAACAGGCCGGCTCAATGTGAAGCAGGAGGAGATTGATGACATGTTGAAGGAGGCGTCGGGTCCCATCAACTTCACCGTCTTCCTCACCATGTTCGGAGAGAAACTCAAAGGCAGGTTTTCAAGAGATGAGACTTTAGCATGATCTTGAACATTGAAAAGCAAGTTAACTGCATTAAAAATCAATGGTGAGATATGAAGCTGCTGCCTGTATAGAACTTTTCAAACTGGAGATGGAGATGTTTTGTTCAGGCCTTTTATTGTGACTCGGAGAGTTTGATGGAGGTTTGTGTGATTGCAGGAGCCGATCCAGAGGAAACCATCCTCAACGCCTTCAAAGTGTTCGATCCTGAGGGGACGGGAATCCTGAAGAAAGAATAGTAAGATGTTCAGTGTTTGATCTGTGCTATCAGAGTTGTTTTAACTCATACTGAGTTAACGTGCATACTGCATATGAATATACATGAATGTGTATAAGAAACAAATTAACACTCATAACGCATTTGTGTCAGTTTTGACCCACAAGAAATGCATAAACATTTCCTAAAAATGCTTTAAGACCCTCAAAATACACATAATTAATTTTTCAGATTTTTTACAATTATTTTTTAAGACACATAAGAATTTAAAAAATGCTTACACATTTCGTGTTAATTTTTGACTCAGATGGTGTCAAAAATGTCAAAAATACTTTTTTTTATAAAATTTTCTATGAATTTATATTAGTGTGAAAAATGTTTGTAAAATATATTTAGCATTTTCCACATATCTCACACACTTTAGGAACTGAATTTTGTTGCTAAACATGAATAAGTTTGTCTATTGACGAAGCAATGCTGCACGAAAAATGTATCACTTTTTTCATCTGAAAGTAACGTAAAAAATAAGGTCAAATAAATTGATTGCGTTTAGTTTTAAGTAATACTAAAAATGACCCATATTCATGTTCTTATCCCTTTTAATTTAGTATCATTTATAGATTATTATATTTTCTGTTTATATTTTGAATTTAACTTAAAAGTTTTAGTATTTTTATGATGTTGTCATATTAATATTAATTATATATATATATATTTATAGCAATAATTATATTTATTATATTTGATACTTATTATATTTTTATACTACATTTATATTAATATATCTATGTAGTTTTTTATTACAGTTTTAGTTAGGCTATTTTAATACTTCAGTTTAAATTAAATAAAAATTGGAAGACTGAAATAAAATAAAATAAAATTTATTTATTTAGTTATTGAGTATATTTATGTTATTTTCACGTTGTTTCATAGGAAATAAATATGTAGGTTTCATAAATTTCGTTCAATCCGATGGAGTTAATGCTTGTAATTGTCTGATTTTATGTTCTTATAATTTCATGCAGTAATATATTCAATTACGACTTATAATTTTGTATACTTTTTATAATATATAAAGTTATTACAATATAATAATATTATATAATATTATTATAATTTAATAGACTTGTTTTTGTTTTAGTGATGTTCATGTGTAGTTTGAAAATTAAAATAATTTTAAATGTGTAATAATATATATATGCATATAGGGTGCTAACTATAACTAACTTGTTCTCTATTCATTTACTAAGTGCTTTTTAGTAAAAACAAAAAACTAACACTAGCTTCTCTATTTATTTTCTTTTTATTTATTATACAATTAACAAAAGCAAAAAAAAGCCTCTAACACTAGCTTGCTCTATTCTTTTTCTATTATATCTGTTTTCTTTTTATTTATTATATAATTTAAAAAACTTGCTATTTCTGCTAAATGACTAAATATAATAATATAATATAAACACACACACACACACACACACACATATATATATATATATATATATATACAATTTTTTTTTAAATGCATTATGTTTATGCATCATGCATTATGTTAAATGCATTGTGTTTTGGATGCATCTCTCCAGTATCACTGAGATGTTGACCACGCAGGCTGACCGGTTTTCTGCTGAGGAGGTGAGGCACATGTACTATGATGCTTGATGGTTGCCGTGGATACAGTATCAGGACCACTGACTGCGTGTTGTTTCAGATGGAGCAGATGTTCAGCGCATTCCCTCCAGACGCTGCGGGAAACCTGGACTACCGCAATCTGGTCCACATCATCACTCACGGAGAGGAGAAGGACCAAGAATAGTTCACTCGCTCCTCAGCCAATCACAGCGCTCCCTGTGTGTTTGTACCCGCCCACTTGTTTATGATCGACAGGCTTGAAACAGATGTAGTTATTGAAACAAGAATGTTCAGATTTTTTTAACATATGATGATGCTGGCATGAAACCTGTCAGACTTTACTTACAAAAAATAATGTAATTGGTGAATAAATACATTGATATGAAATACTGATTTGAGTGCAAATGATTTTCTTGTGTGAAAAGGAAGAGAGGCACAAGGAAATAATTTGATTTGAAAACTAAATTGACATCATATGTGTTTTTTGTTGACTATCATCAGGCTTTTATGGCTCATATAATCTGATACAGTGAGAATATAGAGGAAAAATTGCTCTATTTTGTTCAAAAACTCAAACTAAACAAAATTATGCAATTTGTTGCAGATGCTGATATTTATATGATGAAATTCTGATGCTTGTAATGTAAATCAGTGAGATCTTTATAACAGTATACAGCAGATACTGACATAAAATGATCTAAATATCAGCGGTCGCTCTATATCTCCAGTAATATGTCTCAGTAAGATGAGATGTAAATGATCCAAACATATAATGCAATGCTGATTGAGAGATGAAGAAATAATCGCTCCTCAGAAGATGTGAGATGAAGATCATTCCTCCGCTGACGAACAGAGAAAGTAAAGCTTCTGGAAACAAACGCTCCTCAAAAGATCCTGATGATCAGATTTGAGACATTGATTGATGGAGAATCAAGTAAAGCTGAGCTGCTTCAGTCCAGCAAGAGTTCATCTGGAAATATCACTAACAATTTCATTATATCGTTATTCTTACGTTTACTTTATACAATTTATTGAAGATTTCATAGCTAAGAGCACATGAAGCATGAGCTGAAGGTGAATAATTTTGACAAATTATACTAAAAGGGATTAATTTTTAAATGTACTTTTTGGTGACCATGCATACAAACGCTTTTTCCAGGATATATCCGGTCCGGGATTTCTAAATAGCCTAAAATGTCCATCATTTGGTTTTGTTTTCCAGTTGTTTTCATGCTTGCTGAAGGTAATGACTGAAAAGTAGTTCGACCAATAGCGTGCAAGCATTACACATAATCAACCAATCGTGGCCTGCGAGAAGGCGGGATCTACAGAGAATGGTGACGCAAAAACACCTAAATATGGATACTTTAGAGTATGTTAATATGAAAACACAGCCAAACTTGAACATTTTAGGTAATTTAGAAACAAGGAAGAGCCGTAGTTATAGAGGTTCTTAATAACAGATATATTTCAGTGAATCTCATTCTATCAGTCACTGAAGTTTGGCTGTGTTTGTGCGGGTGTTTTCTATCCCTCAGTGACTCTCAGAACAGGTGGCAGTACTTTTATTTTCTGCTGGGATAAAGTCAAAGCCTGTGCTGTTATTTCTGTGTGCAGCCTGTAATCTAATACAGTCTTAATGCAGCGGCCCGAGACAATGACTGATCCTGCACGCTTTCATAGAAACCTCCGGGTGTCTGATGTCTGACTGTGGCAAGCTGCTTAACATTTATCCTTAAAGCCTACTAGTATCTATTTTCATGCTACTAGTACTTATTTTTTTAGCTACTAGTATATATTCCATTACTGCTAGTGCTTATTCTTTAGATACTAGTGCATTTTTAAAAATGCTACTGATTCATTTACTAGTTCTTATTAGATACGGGTATAGTCATTCTTTAGATACTAGAACCTATTAAATTCACTAGCAGTTATTTATTAGACAATAGTACCTTTTCAATAGATACTAGTACTTTATATTAGATACTAGTAACTAGGCACTAGTACTTATTTATTAGATATTAGTACTTGCTCACTAGACGATACTAGTATTCTTTCAGTAGTACTTGTTCATTAGATACTCATACCTATTAAATACTGGAATGTATTAATATAGATACTCAATATTCAATACTAGTACACATTTATTAGATACTAGTACTTATTAAGAATGTTCCTAGTTTTGTTTTTAATTGTAAGATTTGGAATTGAACTTTAATGGCCATTCTGACTAGTCATAACAGAAGATGAGTAAAAAAGCAGTTGTGACTAATAGATAAGAATTGTTATAGTAACAAGTACAAAAGATACTACTGTCTAGTAAATAAGTACTAGTACCTAATGAATAACTCCTAGTATTTATTAAATAAGTACTAGTATCTAACAAAAAGGTATAGTATTGAATAAATAAGTACAAGTGTCTAATGAATCCTTCCTAGTAATATTTAAAAATACACTACTAGTCACTATTAGAATAACTACTAGTTTGTAATAAATAAGAACTAGTACCTAATGTATAAGTAACAAGTTACTAGTGCCTAAAGAATAAGCACTAGTAGTTAATGAATGAAGTACTAGTACTTCGTATCATAAATACTAGTAGCTAAAAAAAAATTAAAAAGTACTAGAAGCATGAATACCAGTATGTTTTAAGGACTGAATGTTAAAACAGCTTGCCATACTATGTCTGACGGGATGTTGATCATCTCGGGTCATGACTGCCAAAGATGAGGCAGTTGTGTTAGTGGTGTTTGCTGTTGTATTAAACACACACATGAACATGTAACTCAAGAATCCCTGTGTCTTAAGTGCTCCTCTTCTAGTCATCGTGTGTCAGTTGTAGTGTTAATCCAGGGTCTGGACGGGCCGGTATTGTTGGTAACAGACTGGAGCCGCCCAGCAGAGGATTATGGGTCAGGAGCTCCTGTTTCTCAGTCTATTTTAAAGCTTCTGAAGCTCCAGAACACCTGTATGAAAGAGAAAGAGCTGAAGAAACGACGGATTTCATCACACTGCTGAGTTTTACTGATGAAACATGATGTATTTTGCAGTGACAGTGGCATCATCCTCCATCACATCCAGCATTTAAGTGTCAGAATTTAAGAAATATAATAATAATTTAAGACCAGTTCAGTATTAATATTTTGCATTTTCAATATGAATTGCCCATAATCATGTTCTATCATTTACAGTCAATGATAGGTTTTCTTTATATTTTGAATTACTTTTTGTTCTATATTTTGTTTTCATTTAAAGTTTTAGTAAATTTGTTGCATTTGTTATTTTATTATTTTTAAATATCTCTAAATAGTTTTTATTATTTTTTATTTCAGTTTTAGTTAGTACTTCAAGTTAAACTGATTAAATAAGCGTAATTTTTTATTTTATTTCAGTTAACATTTGTTTGATTTTCATGCAATGTTTATTTTATTTTAAGTAACATGGTTTTAGTTTTAGTTAACAATAATAACCCTGGTTGTCATCCACATAGCATATGGACTATTTACAGAAACACTATTTTATATTATTAATTGATGTCTGACACATGTAGAAATGATTTATATATTGCACTAACAAACTTAATTTCCCAGAATGCTCTATTTTACCCACTATATTATAATCCATAGAAGCAAACAGCCTCTTTATGTATAGAATTTACACAATTAAATAAAGATCTAAAAATAATGTGGTGAAATTTCACGGTGCTGTATGAAAGATATTCTACATATCAGGTTGATATTTTTATGTTTTGTTTTGTGATCGTGTTGAATTTCTTTGAATTGCAATTCAGCAAATTCACATTCATGAATAAAAAAAGGATTGAATTGAAAAGAAAGTCACTGCACGGGACAGACATCAAACACTAGAGGACATCACAGTTCTGTTTACTGCCAGTGCTCTGAATATATCTATCTGAGAAACATGCAATCAGAAGTTGTTGTTTTTTTTGTAAAATACATGTATTTAAATCCATCTGCAATGAGTTAATTCACTCATAATGAAAAGAAAAAGTATACGATCAATAAGAAGTAGACACAAGTTTGTGTTGTTGTGATGCAGATAAAATGAAGAGAATTGTTAGGCCTACTGTTTTGATGTGGTTTATTCAGACACACACCCTGTCAGTATTCTTTGTGCAACCTGATGTGATCAGGATGCTTGTGAAACATCTTAAGAAAACACCATTTCCTCCAAGAAGAGGTGATGAAATACAGTATGATGCTGAACATCTCCCAGCACGTTCCCTCAGCCATCTAAACGTACTACAGTAAAAATACTGTGATTTTAAAATCTAAATCGGGAAAAATTAAATGCATGATGCTTAAATATTTTACAAATGAAATAAGTAATTCCTTTTTGCATTACTGTAATGAGAACTGAGGGAGGATGTTGTCAATTAAAATAATATTAACATGCAAAAACATTTTTAATAAATGTTTAACATTTAAATATTAAATAGCTAAAAAGTGTTCAATTAACATTCAGCGTCACACATTATTGTGAAATTCAGCTGCGCTCCCTCCCATTTCCTCCGCCCTATTTTTCCTCATTCGTGCAGCTGTGTTGTATTCATCCGCCCGCCGGGCTCCAGCAGCTGTACTACTGCCGTTGCTTCATGCGCGTATCCTTCCGCAGAGCCGGTGTGCCTTCGCCGCAGCACGCTCCAAGCTGAGATCCTAAATCTTTTGTTTAGAGTTTCTTGAGACAAATCTGTTTATTTTTAATCGAAATAGTTTTATTCGTCGTGCCTGGTGTGTTTTGAGCGGCGCTGTTTGTGTTTTATTCGGCTAGTCATGGCTGACATCGACAAACTCAACATAGACAGCATCATTCAGCGCCTTCTCGAGGGTGAGTTTCACGTCAAGAAACGGCTAAAATGTTCTTATAATAAGATAATCGATTTCAAAATGATTCTTATTGTAGCGTATGGATATGTATATGACTGATTTATCAGCTATCTGGGTCGTATTTAGAGCTGTTGAGCTGAGCTAACACGGTTAGCAGAGCGTTAACGTTAGCTGCTTACAGACACAAACGGCTGCGTTTCAAATATATAGTCAGTTTCCTACCTAGACAACATTTGTGTCGCCTAGAGAACGTTACAGTCGGGATAATTGTAAAATTGTGTTCTGAACAGGCAGAGTTTTGGGGAACCGTTCAAAACGTGCCGATGATGCCCAAAAATGTAGTCTACATAGTCAGCTCACTAGGCGTTGAGACACGGCCGAGCTGTAAGTTACGCGCGGTTTCTGTGCTTCATCGTTAAAAACAAGAATACCGTATATAATGCTGACAAGTGTGATATTAAACACAGCTTTGACCGTTCAGAGCACTTATTATTAAGCTCCCACATTCGTTCAAACTTGGAAATGACAGAAATTGAAATGTTAAAATTGTCCTGGCCTAGTTAATATATTTTTTAATCTATTTCAGTTCTGATGTAATTTATCTTTGAGAGTGCAATCATTAGAAAATTATTATTATTTTTTGCAGTGATGATAAACATTCACAGAACCCTGTTTGAATAGACTGAAATAATAAATTTTTCTGAAATATTTTCTACTATAAGTTTATTATACAAGTGAATGTTTTATTGCTTTATTGTATGCAGTATAATAAAGCAATAAAAGTCGTAACTACAGTAAATGCCATAGGATTATGCAATTATTTTATTGTGTAGAGTGTAATACCGATCTTGGTTCATGATAAATGTATTTACGTAACTCACTGCTGGTTTCTGTTGTGTGCAATATTTTTATACGCAGAGCAGTTCATCATTGCTCATCTGTTTTTTAGCTTGATGCTTTGACTCGTATAGATGTAATGAGTTCTTTGAGGGTTTTATGTGTATCTGTTTATTTATTCATCATAGAGGGTCCCAGTGACTTCAACACAAGAAACATGCTTTTGTCCTCTTAGGATTGTGTCCATACAGTGTGAAATGGATATGTGATTGAGATGGTTTTGTATATTATTTTTATATGTATATTTGTATATGCTTTTGCATTAGTTGTTAACATTGTAAAAAAAAAAAGATATGTCATCATTTGGCACATAAACATGGATTTTCATAATTCATGTGCACTAAAGGCTTATTGAAAGAATCGCTGCGATTCATTTATTATGCCTGATCATCTAGACTAGGGTGGTGTTCATTCTTGTTGTCAAATCACTAATTAAAGGCATTTGAATGTGCTGTTTGATAACTTATGTTTTTTATGATTAAGGCTTTATGCCTGTAATATGTCAGGATAGTGTAGAAGTGACAGGAAAGCAATGCATTCTGGAAATAACCTGATGCAGACCAAATTGTATTTTTTGCACTATTTGTGGCTATTTTTGTTGCCATTTGACTTTGTGTTCGAGCCAGATGTATTTTTTAAGGTGGGCTGCTCTCACGATACTCTATAAAGTTAACTGTGTTTCTTAGAAACCTCTCCCTGTTTTTTCCACCTCGTCAGAGTTTACATGGAGCCAGTTGCACCACCTGCATGTTTATTGCTATACAGCCTAGAAACCAGCCCGGGGTGTGTGGACTGCACCTATATCTGCTCGCCTAGCATTAGTACGGCTGTTCCCTTGGCAGTCTGCTCCCATTACATAACCTCACTTGGTTTAATGCCGCCCAACGTGGTGCCAGGACCTGCCTCGTAGTTCATGGGTGGAGAATATCAGTCCTGGTAGATTCATGAAGTGTTGAGGATGAAGTGAAAAAGGCAATCAAAAATGTAGATGAGTTTACTTCATCAGATTTGGAGAAATTTAGCTCACTAGTGGATGCTCTGCAGTGAATGGGTGCCGTCAGAATGAGAGTCCAAACAGCTGATAAAAACATCACAATAATCCACACCACTCCAGTCCATCAGTTAACATCTGGAGAAGACAAAAGAAACAAATCCATCAAGACGTTTATAACTAAAATACGTACATGTCCATAATCCATAATAACGCTTCCTCCAGTGAAAAAGTGTTCTGGTCTGAATCAAGAGAGAAATCTGCAGATCAAGCACCGTTTACAAGACAAAACAGCAAATATGTAGCTGGATTTTGATGTGAGAGACAACAGGAGATGGACTTTTTTTTTTTTTTTTTTTTACTGGTGGAAGCGTTATTATGGATTATAGACAATTTGAAGTTAAAAACCCCTTTTGTGTTCTCCAGATGTTAAGTGATGGACTGGAGGGGTGTGGATTATTGTGATGTTTTTATCAGCTGTTTGGACTCTCATTCTGACGGCACCCATTCACTGCAGAGCATCCTGCAAATTTTCTAACTATTACTTTTAGTGTCTCCCATCTTTAAACTTATCCCAGATGTTTTTAATTTTGTGTTTTTAATTCACACTTAATTTTATGCTTATTTATTGTTGTAAAACATGTTCTGTTCGGTGTAATTCACAAGAAACAAACATGAAAAGACTTTAATGTTGAAGAACAGGTTGACACACTAACTTCATAGCGCACACTTAAAAAATGAAACAAACTCATGTCTTTAGTAAAGATGTAAATCTGGACTGAAGCACTAAAATAGTTAATGTTTTGCCATAGAGGAGCATACGTTTTCCTCCTCCTTTTACTTATTTTTTTTTTTAAGTATTCAAAACTTTGAAATTTCATCATGAAAAAATAAAGTAAATTATGTTTACGTTTCTTCCATTTACATGTGTTAATATTTACATTTATGCATTTAGCATAAGCATTTAGCTTTTATTCAAAGCGACCTATAAAAGAACGAATGCAATACAAGACCAGAATATGACATTTACTTTCCAAAATTACCATATTCACACACTCAGAAAACTGTGCATTCAAAAGATTCTTTAAAAACAGCCCATCTTCTAAAACTAAAGGCTAGTTCACACTACAGGATTTTAAGCCCGATTTGCAAGATAACGAGCTCGCCGACAGGTCGGGCTGTAATCAGGGGAAAATCTGCGTGTGATCGGCGCTCCGCGATCTTTATGTGTGAACTACACAACGATGCATCAAAGACGCTCGCTGACGCGTCGCCGACACAAATATCTAGCATGCCAAATATCTGGACCGGTCGGCCGACTCGACATCACGTGGTGTCAGGTGTTGTGATGAGCTCCAGCCAATGAAAGAGGAAGGCATGGGTTGAGGTCACCGGAAGAAAAACAGCAGCAACTTCGCTTAAACAAAAGGCTTATATTTTTGCACATAAACATCTTTCACAGGCTTTTAGCTGCAAAATTTTTTATTAACCACCAATAGTTACTGTTGCCATGACCGACAAACACTCTCACTACACTCTATCTCACGCAGTGAAAAACACATCGCAGAGCAAAGAGGAAACTGACCACACACCGACAGAGAAGACAGAGCAGGTTACTGCTGATATGAAACAAGATCTCAGGACCCTCAGCTTTTAAGTCGAGTCATTTTTAAAGAAATTCAAACAATAAATACCTTTTTGTGGCTCTTCAATGTGTCGTGACAGATCACTGTATTGCCTCAGTTCAAACACGTGAACCGATCGTCTTTTCATATTTACTTAATGCACGAAATGAACATGAATAAACATCAGAAGGTGTTTTATTTCAACACCATTTTAAGTCCACCGAATTTAATCTACTCTCCTGTCTGATTTGTGGTAAGACTAGAAGAGATACAGCTGCGGCTACTGGGCATGTGCATTTACATATTTTCCGAGCCGACAATATAACGTGAAACGTATGAAAATGTTTTTTAAAAGCACATAGCGCCATAGTTTCATCACTTTGCGAGTGTCGCAGTGACGGTCTTTTTGCAGTAAAGGACCTGTCATAGTTTAATGAGTGGGAAGATGACATGAAGCATCAGTGTTAACCTGCATTGAAAACAGATGAGCGTGCATGTGCACATACAGCTCCCGATCGGGGCGAAGTTCACGGGATTTTGTCCACAGAATGATAGGAGCACACTTTTTAACATATTATTTTGTTATTTAACACTCAGCATTTAACTTTAGCACTGCAAGCAATGCATGCATGACCAGATTTTCTGGTAAGCAAAACAAGCAAGCAAAACAATCTCTATGAAGACTGGCCAGCTGTCAGGCAAGATGACGGATAGCAGCAGCGGCACGTAATATACGTGTTCTGATTGGTCAGATCACCTCTCAATCAAGCTCTTTAGGCGAACGGTCAATTCTCGCGTGTTTTCATGACAAAACCTGGTTTAGGGACCAAATCGAGTAGTTGGGTGACAGAGTTGTTGTCAGCTTGTGTAGTGTGTAACCCCTGGTTGCAGATAATTTACATAGAGTCATGTAGTGTGAACGCCACAACGACTAAAAGACAGACAATCAAGTCATGTAGTCTGAACGGCACAACGATCTGCCGACGTGTAAAGTCGTGTAGTGTGAACTTGGCTTAAGGGATGAGTATTATTAATTTTCACTGAATACCATTTAAAAACATTCACCCAAAATGTAGAAGTAAAATCACAGCAGTACAAAAGGTGTTCAAGAGTTTCAGGGAAACACAATTATCCGTCTCAAATCATTAAAAAAATTCCCCTACTGGTTGTTTCCTAAACAGGATTTTGTAATTAGCCTAAAATATGGGTCAGTCATGAATAGATATGAAACCGCATGAATGTTTGAGGATTCACACTTGATTATTGGCTTTTATTAACTGAAAAAAGTGATCAAGGCATGTTATTGTAATCACTAGCTTGATGATTCATAAACCAAATGCATTTGTACTCCTCTGTAATATTTTGCTGATGACTCACTTAGTTGGAAGTAAAACTCTTCAAGTACTTCAAGTATAATCCTGTGTATCGAGTAAAGTAAACGAAGAAGCTCTGAAATGTTTCACTGAACTAGAAGAAGCATAAAGATGCTTTTCCACACTCTTCAGCTGTTGTGTAACATAGCTCCTGAAGGTGTAGTTAGGAATGTGTGTCTCGTTCCAGGGAGTTTCAGATGCTGAATGACATGGCAGTGACTTCACGCGCATAGCTGAGACACAAAGTCATTTAACTTGTGCTTGCATCATCTTTTGGCATCAATCACTCTAAAGCTCCTAACTCAAAGCTTTGCCGCACTTCTTGCGCGTTTGAATCGTTCAGAAGTGTTTTTCGCATCAAGCGGGCGGATCACCCGCATCTTCAGCTGTGTTTTCTTTGTAGTGGAAGTGTTGGTGGTGCAGGAGGAAAGTCCAGCTTTGTGGAGCACTGACTCATTCAGTCACAGCCTGAAACCTCGTGATGTGGCCGATCTGTGCGCCAGTGTCGGGGAAGCGGCTTTCAAGCTTTTTAAGGGGGCAATTAGTTTTTTGTTACATAAGTAGCAGATTATATAATTTAGCATTTTAGAGCAGTGTTTGTCTGTCACAAAAACAATGAGGATCTCAATTAAGCTGACGGCAATATACTTGAAAACAAAAGATGGCTTATAGTACTAGAGAAAACACCCTATTTTATATCTGCCTGCATCCAAAACATAATGACGTCCTTCAGTATTTAAAGAGGCAGTGCACTCAAAAACGTTGCAGGTTTTGGACGTCTTGACTCCTTGTTGCGTTTTACATCAGTGTCCGTGCAATTTTAGGCTGAGTAAATGATGACAGAGTTTCATTATTGGATGAATGATTCCTTTAAGAAAGTTTCAGCTAATGGTGATGAAGCGACTTGACATCATCTCGTTGAATAGCGTCACTGAGCACTCGTTAAAAGAGCCCTTTGCTCATTGTTGTGGCTGCTGTTATAAGCCTCACAGCCCTGTTGTTTGGAGTGTGTCAGCCGATCCTCCCTCTCTCGCTTTACTCTGTTAGAGTTTGTTGACATGACATTATGCAGAAAGCCAGTGGAAAATCATTTGGTGTAAAATCGGCCTGTCTGTGTATTTAATTGTATTATTTGTTTTTATTTCAGAATTATTACTAATGTTAATATAAAATAATATTATATTATAAAAGCTGCAATGTTTTTGTGCACTGTCCCTTTAAATACTGAAGGACGTCACTGTTTTGGATGCATGCAAATATAAAATAGGGTGTTTTCTTTAGTACTAAGCCATCTTTTGTTTTCAAGTATATTGCCATCAGCTTAATTGAGATGATATTTTTAATTTTTTATATACAATTTATATATAGAATATATATATTTTTTTAGAAGTATTTTGTTGTCACTTAAATGGTTAATCATATTCATATCAAATAATATATTCAGATAAAATAGTATAATACATTTAATCTTTTGTTTTATTTTTGTTGTTTTTATTATTAATATTCATATTACGTAGGGTTGGGCGATGTCTACAAAATTGGCATCGGATGATGTCTGCAGTGAAACATCGCGATGGACGATGACATCGGGGGGCGGGGGTTGGAGTTAGGGGGTGTTCCCGAAGCGTAAATCTGTATTCAGAACGGCAAGGAAAACATAACGATTGTCAACGGTGTTACAGTACATAAAATTTCACTTACCACATAAACAGACAGAGTAAGGAGAGATGACTGAAGCTGGTCGCACACTGGACGAGAAGAGCAGCGGCGCGCCACATCTTTAAAATTCAAACACATTTTCTATGAGCGTACGCACACTGGTGGCGCCATTCGGTGTCTGTTCGCTACGCCTAGCAACGATTCAAAACAATGTAAAGATGTGGCGTGACGCTGAGCTTCTCATCGGTGTGCGACCAGCTTGAGACGATGGCGAATGATTTGCAGATCCCGAGCACAACTGACATCTGATCTCGTAAAATGTGTGTTAAGTACTGCCGCTCCATAGTATAAACAGAGTATGTGCGATCGTGAATCTCAAAAGTGAAAGAGTGAAAAAGCAGTTTCAGTGCCAGGCATAATAGCGGCTCCCTGATGCCCACAA
Organism: Barbus barbus; assembly: GCF_936440315.1. Classification (NCBI taxonomy): domain Eukaryota; kingdom Metazoa; phylum Chordata; class Actinopteri; order Cypriniformes; family Cyprinidae; genus Barbus; species Barbus barbus. The sequence continues at coordinate 1,352,234 of NC_136733.1, forward strand.
TTTAGGCGATATACAGTATAATTACCCAATGATATAATGGGTCTATCGGCCCAACCCTAATATTAAGTAATACAATATTATTTTTATATATAATATATTTACTTTTAGAAAGTGTTTTTATTGTTATTCATTTATTACTTTAGACAATTACTATTAATAATATTCAGAATAAATCATATATTTCATGATATTTAAAAATCTTTTTGTTTTCATTTAAAAGTTTTTAATATTCACATTAAATAATGTATTTTATTGTCTTATTTTTATATGTAATTCATTTGTATTAGATATTTATTATTTTTAGAAAGTGATTTATTTTTCATTGTTTTATGTTAAAATGAGTGTTGTAATTTAAAATTTTCTGATTTAATTTTATCTTTTCAATATCCGGTGAACCCTAGTTTGGGGAAACTCTCCTGTATGTAAATGTAAATCACCATAATCTTACATCCTGGTAATTATGTTGATTTTTATTTCTCAGGAACGGTATATATATATAGATATAGATATAGACATATAACGGTATATGTATATTTTAGTTGGTAAATAGTAGAACTGATTTATATTAAATAACCATTTCAGATGTCTATATTTGGATAATCCAGTTAAATACTGTGTACGGTATGTACCGTCCTCCCACCCAGCCCTAACTCTCAGTAACCAGCAAAACAAGCTTCAGTCCAGAGCTGCAGAACTGTGTGCCAGTTGCTCCAAACATGGGGTAAAAATAGAAATGCTGGGCAGTAACAGGCCGTTGTGGTGCGCAGGCCAGTCTTTGACTATTCCCTGGAGTTCCAGCGCAATAAAAACGCGATCGATGTGAAAACTGCGAACATTGCGATCAGGAAGACGTTGGAAGCTGGGAGAAATGGAACTGTGGGATGATCCGTGTGCTCTCTGGAGAGGCTGCTTTGCACATTAGAGATGAATCCTGTAGGTCACTTTGATCCTCTGCAAGTAGGGCACATCTGCAGACAGGAAGACAAACCTAACCTACTTCCCTTCCCTGTGCTGATGGATCACAGAAAGGCCATTAAAAAAACGCCAACTTTATCTGCATAATGCCACAGTTTTCCCCGCAAGCTCAAGTAGTGTTTGTCCAGAATTACTGCAGGGTCTGGATTCGCAACTCTGGACGCACGCTTGCGAGAAACTGTTGCTCAACTAACCAGATAATTACATGAACAATGACGTCTGATGGTGATTTAAGTGTTTACTTGCGTTGATGAATTGTCCACATCTTTGTTTTATCTTACAGCTGTAGGCAGAACTGTGGGCTTATTACATATTATTAAAATTAAAATGTATATAAATGTTTTATGCCTTCATTTGATTGCATAAATAAAACAAGAGCTAAAACTATAAATACTAGGGATGTATGATATTGGATTTTGCCGATATCCGATATGCTGATATTTTTCATCTAATTTTGGCCGATACCGATATATTTCCTTTTGTTTGGAAAGAACACCAAGTCTCTCCTGTGCAGAAATGATAAGAAAATTATTTTTTTATTTTGGTTCGTTTTTTAACAAGAACTTATTTATTAGAATTAAATAAAAAATAATGAAGGTTTTTTGACAGTACATTGAAGCTTTGAAAATAACTATAATTAAAGGGGAAGTGGTGTGTGGCCAAGTATGGTGACCCATACTCAGAATTTATGCTCTGCATTTAACCCATACAAGTGCACACACACAGTAGTGAACATCCACCCGGAGCAGTGGGCAGCGGCGCCCGGGGAGCAGTTGGGGGTTCGGTGCCTTGCTCAAGGGTCTCACCTCAGTCGTGGTATTGAGGGTGGAGAGAGTGTTGGTTATTCACTCCCCCACCTACAATCCCTGCCAGACCTGAGACTCGAACCCACGACCTTCGGGTTACAAGTCCAACTCTCTATTAGGCGACGACTGCCCACACTATCAATTGCTGCATTTTTTTCCCCAGAAAGATGCAGTGTTAACCCTAACATTTTATTTTAGGATTTAACATTTGTAGATGGTATAAAACAAAAGAGCTGTAAAAATTCTGAAAATCTTTTAGAGCTCATGATTTGTTTAAAAAATAAAACATATTACACATTAATGAATAAATCAGTATATATAATTTTACAAGTGTCATGTTTGTGATTTTTTTTTATTTTTAAGCTATAGCTTCTGACCATTAAATCAAAACATACTCATTATTTTATGACATCAATTACTGCTTTATTTAATCAGAAACAGTCTAAATGTTATTTGTGTAGGCTATTTTGCTTTTAATTTACTTGGAAGTAGGCCAACAGCGCTCCCTAAAGATGAAATCTCCTTACCGACCGGGCGTTAGGACCCGGGGGAGGCTGTCTCTGCTGCCGCTGCACGTGCTGTTACTGTTTACTCTATCACACACCGAACGCGTCATTCTGTACGTGCTTTCACAGATTAAGTTCAGCAATCTAAATCAGTTAATCTAATCATCATTCAGACAAAACTTTGCTTCAAGAATGAGACACACTGCTCGTGATCTAATCACTAGCACACCCTGAGCCCATGTGAGTTAATGTATTTCTCTTATCTGCAAGACATATCGGCGGCATTTTTCATATCAGGCCAATGCCGATATTTACATTTAAAGCCATTATCGGCCGATTCCGATATCAGACCGATAATATCGTGCATCCCTAATAAATAAATTTTCTTTGTATCAAAACATAATTCCAGAAAAACAAAACTAACACAGAATTTCTGGAGGGAAAAAATTTACAAGAAAATTTCATAATTTCAAATTTTTTCATTTAATGTACGTTTTGTGATTTTCAATTCATGCTTTTTGATTGCTAAAATTTGAATTAAAATGGAAAAAAATATAAAATAAATAATCTAAAATAAAAAATATTTTTTTAACTACATGAAATAAAGGCTTAAAATACTTTAAAATAAAAGTAAATAAAAAACCTTCAACTTATTTATTTGGCATTTTTGTTTAGTTTAAGCTTAAGTACTAAAATAAATAAAAGTAAAACTGAAATAGAATGGAATAAAAACTCTGTACATTTAAAAAAGGTAATGCAAATTATAAACTTAATGTATAACAAAATTAATAAAACTATAACTAAAATAAAAATGTAAAACTAAACTCAATATAAAATGAGAACTATAATAGTATAATTATGATAGTATCAGTGATATACTATAGTAACTCTGTGTCTGTTACTCTGTGTCTAACTCTGTGTCATCAAGTGTTACATAACTGTCATTGTTTATTGCTTGCTTTTATGTATATTATGCATATTTTCAGTTCTGGTTTCTGCATGTTATATTTTCCCATGGCATAGGTCAAAGAGCCGAACCGGTGCTTTAGTTAACTGTAGGTTTGTTTGTGTGTCTGCAGTGAGAGGGTCGAAACCTGGCAAGAACGTTCAGCTGCAGGAGAACGAGATCCGTGGATTGTGTCTGAAATCCCGCGAGATCTTCCTCAGCCAGCCCATCCTCCTGGAGCTGGAAGCGCCGCTGAAGGTCTGCGGTGAGTAACACAAACCTTCAGTTAAGTCACACTGCAGATATACCATGTTAAAAATAGAAATGCAGAATCTCTACTACTGTCAAATGTCTTTCAGAGTTTGTTTAGCCTGTCATGTTGTTGAAATAGTGTGTTCAGCATTGAGTGAATGAGACGCTGTCCTCTCCACAGGCGATATCCACGGGCAGTACTACGACCTGCTCAGACTCTTCGAGTACGGAGGATACCCTCCGGAGAGCAACTACCTTTTCCTGGGCGACTATGTGGACCGAGGGAAGCAGTCTCTGGAGACCATTTGCCTCCTGCTGGCCTACAAGATCAAATACCCTGAGAACTTCTTCCTGTTGAGGGGAAACCACGAGTGTGCCTCCATCAACCGCATCTACGGCTTCTACGATGAGTGTGAGTGTCCCGTAGATACTGTACTGAGCCATGATTACTGCCTATGATTTCCACCATGCAGAAAACACTGTTTTACCTGTAAACCTCTGTTGTGCAGCGCTTTGTTTGCCTAAAAAATAAAAGGAGCTTTTAAAAAATTTGATTACTTTTTAAAAGATTAATTGCTAGCGTTTTGTCTTTTTTGATTACCACCATTTTTTTTTTGTATAACTTGATTTGTATTAAATCATAAAAAGTCAGAATTCTACAAAAAGAAATATTGCAAGCATTTTATTGAATTATTAAAAGTAGTTTTATGATTTTAATTGATTAGACTCGCTTTTTGATGGTTACAGTTTAATTAAACCATTAAAAAATGGAATACACAGAATTTGAGGAAAATAATACAGAATTTGGGAAAAAATAAAACTGATTCCATTGGGCTTTAAAAATATTAATCATTAAATTATTAAATTGTGTATTTCATGACATCAATCAGGATTATTATCGCTACCAAAAACTAAAACCATAAAACGTTTTTTGTTACTTGAAATAAAAATGAAAGAAAACTACATATACATTAAAAAAAAAAAACAAGAACTAATAAATGACAAAAACATGCAACATAATTAATAAAACTTTAAAATTAAAATAAAAACAAAATATAAAAATAAAAGTCAAACTAAGTCAAAATATTAATACAAATTATGATAATATTTCAGTGCTGCTAAAATAACACTGACTTCAAAATCTTAGTTATTAAATATGTTTTTGATTAGTAAAATTAAAACTGAATTGACCGAAAAATTAATACCTAAAAATAAATAATTTTGGGGGGGAAAAAATTGATTATAAATAAAATGGATTTCATAGAGTCCTACCTGATGTATAAATACACACAAATTCACAATTTAAATATTGCTTTTTGTATTAGCAGAACCAGATTAAAGAATTGCTTTTGTGGTCAATTGCTAATAAAAATGTCAATAGACCTTTTTTTTTTTGTGAGCAACAACATGATTCTGATTGTTTGGCTGTATATTGTAATCACTGATCCTGCTGGGATACTTGGCCATCATGGATGTTCACATTAACATAATCCGCCACATGGACAGAAGCAAATGCATGACCAGATTCCACTGCATTTAACCATGTTTTAAACTGTAATAAGAGCAAAACGTGTACTTTAAGCAGAACTCTGTGACTCTCATTCAGTGCAGAATTAATTATTTAGCGCCGTTGCAGTCGTGTGTGTGAGAGTGAAGGGAACTGCTGTGTATTTTTAGCAGAGTCTGTCCCTCTAGAGGTCTTTTTATTCATTTACATTTTAACCACTTTTAAATAATAAATCCTGAAGGTGATATTAAGCTTGTGTTTGTGTGTTTAGGCAGGAGACGCTACAACATCAAGCTTTGGAAGACGTTCACAGACTGTTTCAACTGTCTGCCCATCGCTGCCATCGTTGATGAGAAGATCTTCTGCTGTCATGGAGGTGGGTGTGGTGTTAAAACCCTCTAGATAACCCAGAGAGACTTTCACCTGCTAAACAAGCGCTGGCTCTTCTGCTACGTGGAATGTCATGAATCTGCATTTTTATGGCATCCAATCAAGTTCACACTTTTTACAAGGGCATCTTTGTTAGGCGTTTTTCAAAACATTGTACGTGTGACTGTGCACAAGTCGAGTCCAAGTTAGCTTAAAGCGAAAATGAAAATTATGTCATTAATTACTCACCCTCATGTCGTTGCAAACCCTTAAGACCTTCGTTCATCTTCAGAACACAAATTAAGATATTTTTGATCAAATCCGAGAGCTTTCTGACCCTTCATAGACCCTCCATACCCCAGAATGTAATCAATGTAATCAGCATCGGTTACGTTCAGTAGACAGTGCGCGCATGCTAACTCTTTAATATATTTTTTAAAATATATTTTAAAATATTTTCAATTAAATATACACTACCGTTCAAAAGTTAAGAGTCTGTAAATTTTTATGAAACAATTAGCTTTGCACACCAAGGCTGCATTTATTTGATCAGAAATACAATAGAAATAGTAATGTTGTGAAATATTATTCCAGTTTCAAACAGCTCTTTTCTATGTGAATATGTGTTAAACTGTAAGTTATTTCTGTGATCTGCAGCTGTATTTTCAGCATCATTACTGCAGTCTTCAGTGTCACATGATCTTCAGAAATCATAATAATATACTGATTTACTGCTCAACAAACATTTCTGATTATTATCAATGTTGAACACAGTTGTGCTGCTCAATATTTTTGTGGAAACTCTGATACATTTTATGATTCACAGATTAATAGAAAGTTCAAAAGAGCAATATTTTTTTTTTGTAAATAGAAATCTTCTGTAACATTATAAATGTCTGTACTGTCACTTTTGATCAATTTAACGCATTAAAACAAAAACAAAGAAATGAAAAAACAAATGTATAATTGTATTTTATAAATAATATAATCTCAGAGTGCTAAAAAATAAAAAATGTATGTAACTGAATTAAAAACAGTATTTAATGGCATATTTTTGTTACAGAATATCGTAAAGTGTTCTTTTTCCCAGTCATTAATTTGAATGTCCATTTGAACTGATTTGCTAAAGTGGTGCTTCATGAGAAAGAAATACTACTTATGTTACTACTTTTAGTAATTCCTCAATCAGACGATCTTTCTCTGATGAAGCAGCAGCAGGAAGGACTTTAGATACATGATGATGCATGTAAAACGAGAAGCCTGAACATTTATTGTTTACTGTCGCTCTGAGACTCTCCTCTCAGGGTAGTTCTTGCACCACAGGATTGTCCCATGTGTTGTTGAAATGTTTAGGGTGTGTAAATCATCTTACTTCATCACTTCATGATTTGCACTGACATCATCTCCCACATTTCTGAGTGCTGAGTCGGTGCGAATCCCAGGCGGATAGTGTGTCGCTTGTGATCCCTGGACAGATGAGGCGTTATAAGGCCTTGCTTTTCTTAAGAAACTAGGAACTCATCCAGTAGACTTTCTAGGAGCGTGAAATCTGGAGCTGTTTCTGCTGTTCCTCAGGTTTGTCTCCTGATCTGCAGTCCATGGAGCAGATCAGAAGGATCATGAGACCCACAGATGTCCCGGACCAGGGCCTCCTGTGCGACCTGCTGTGGTCCGACCCGGACAAGGACGTGCTGGGCTGGGGCGAGAACGACCGAGGCGTGTCCTTCACCTTCGGAGCGGAAGTGGTGGCCAAGTTCCTTCACAAACATGACCTGGATCTGATCTGCAGGGCCCACCAGGTGAGTCTTCAGTAGGGATGAACAATATATCGAAATGATATCGATATTTTCAGTATGGTTATTGCAGTTGTCAAATCATGAAGGCTGCATTTTAATTAAATAAACACATGCGCTGCAGGTTTAATTTACACGTGAGCAGCTCACGCTGTGCTTCATCATCTTAGAGCGGCCACGCTTCATTGGCTATGTTTACATGCACAACTTTTTTCAATTGGACTACATTCAGATTCATCAATTGGAAAGAATTCAATGTTTACATGAACGCTAAATAAAGTGATCAGGTTGATGTGTGTGTATATATCAAAAGCTTTGACATGCAAACACTGCACAAATATAGAAAGTTAACGGTTTCTTTATTCATTTTAAACTGCAAAATTAATATTTAGCCATTTCTTGGCATAATTTGGAGACAGTGTACATATACGGCTGTGCCATGCTGCTTATTTATCATGCAGTAAAAACGCCCGTCCCGCGTCCAAAAACCAGCTGTTTGTAGATAAGAATCCAAAACAAGGACTAGTGGGACGTTGTCCTGCTCCACTTCACAGATGCGGAGTGAAATGATAGTTTTATAATAACACTCATTTGTTCAACACTTTATTCAACAGGAAGAATAGTTCGTTCTGCGCGTCATACGTTATTACGCCACTTCTGTGTCATTGCACATGTGCAGTCCTTTCAGTTTCGGGGTTCAGTCCAAACAAGTGTTTACATGCGCTCTCAATCGTATTAGAAAAGGAATAAAAAATTCGAAATTTCATTCAGATCGAGCTTAGTCGGATCGATTAGGTGTTTTCATGAAGGCTTTTCAGTCCGATTGAGCCTTCAGTCCAATTACAAATGGATTATTTGGGTACAAGTAAACGTGCCTATTGTGAAACTGGTAAAAAATAAGTCATTTAATATTTGAAAGTGAAGAAATTAAGACTTAAATATAAGTATTTTAATTTTACGGACTTACCATAAAATTTTTATTTTTAGATACAATAGTACTATTACAATATATTTGTATTATTTTGTTTGCATTATATTTATTTTATTTGATATTTGTATGCCGACAAAATGGCAAAATAGTTTTACTATACAGTTTTACTATAAACTTTAGTATTTAAATTAAACACTTGATTATTTTACAGTACAGTAATTTTATTAGCTGAAATAAAATAAGTTTTTTTTATTATTATTATGTAAATTTTCAGTTAATTTTAAGTAATTATTATTATTTTTTTTTAAGTTAATTTTAGTTAATTATAATAACCCTGGAACTAACATGAACAACAATGAACGATTGTATTTGTATAACATTTTATTTCTTAAATTATTATTTCATATACATGCATGTTTTTCGTTCAACCCCTAAAAGGATGGTTCATGCTCCCAAAAAAAAAAGTCTTCAGAATAAAAAGTAATTTTATTTTTAATTATTTTTATTTTCTAGATGCACTTCCCAACAAAATCACCCCAATCGCTCCGGAATGATTCATTCTTTCCAAATATGACTATTCAGGTCATTTGGTGAATATTCCTGTCTTATTCCATATTGCATTATTCAGTGTATTACATAAAAACTAAATATCGCAATGTCAGGTTTGGTTTCTCCAGTATCGTACAGCCAAGTAGTCTGTCTTAAGGAATTACATAATTTATTGTTGCATGTGGTGGGTTTTGTTCAAAAGCTGCAGTGTCTGTAGCAGCGGTGCTATAGATGGATTTAGACTTTCTTAGAGAGGCATTTACCCTGCTGACTAATAGTTACTGTTCAGCACACTAAAACACCTCGGAGAAGAGTCTCCAAATGTATCCCCATCTAAAAATGGGAAAAGATAAAAACACTAGTCGACTTCACTAATTGAGTAGCCAGTCTCTAGGCACTGTACGTATGAGCCAGTGGTCTGATCGTCTGGCTCGGCTGGGCGAGTCGCTCAGTTTCAGCTTACATCAACATCCAGTTATTGGAAATGTGAAACTGTTCTTGGTTAAAAGCGCGGGATGAGTCACAGCGGTACATGCTGAGCCGGCCGCGGATGAGTCTGCAGATCTGAGCCTTTGACATTGGTCTGATGACGCAGGGCTTTGAGACGAGTGTAGGACGCTCCTTATGTCTCTGTGTGTGTGTTGTTCCCTAAACCCTAATCTGTATCCACTCAGACTGTAATATAGTGACTCACCAGCGCTCAGCAGCAGAGACTATAATCATGTGCCGATTCTGTTCAGTTTCATGTGCTCTTCAGTGTAGAGCCCTGCGTGGGACTCTTTTCTTAAACCCGCCCGCTCCCGCTGAATTTCCGCTCCCGCGGACTTTCTCTTTTGATCATTTTTTGTTTTTTATTTAAAACTTGATAAACTCAAATCACAAGATAAGATGATTCATATTAAAATTAATGAATCAGTTTGACATCAGTGTAAAAACAATTAATATTATGAAACACTTGAGTTCAAAACTATAGACTCAAAACAGTCAAACTGTTAAAGCAAAGCAAACTGGGAATGGTTCTGCTCTGTATTTTCACTTTACTCCGTCTTTTATTGCTGTGCTCGTGTGCAAATGATATAAAGCAGTCCTGACAGCGGTCTCTCGTATCTCATGTGGCCTGGTTTGAGTGACGTCTTCCTCTCAGACTTTGGACCTGATGAATCTGTTCTGATGCTGAAGAGTCTTGATAAGGATACGGTCACGAGATCTGCCGTTTGATTATTTCACTTCATCTGCTCAAAGGCCATTTCACATCAGGCTGAAACACATTCAGATTCAGTTTTTTTTATTATTTTTACTTGCCCTGAAAATGTTTTGACCTGCATTACCTTTTTTTTTTGCCAGGAAATGTCTAGAAGAAAATACTTGACTTTTAATTTGAAAGGAAAAAGTAGAAATGAATGACTGCTGCCATCTGCAGGTTATAATGGGGATTTAATGTATTTTTTTATCTTACATAAGTGTTTGTTCACCACAGTATATTTTGGTCTCCCATTAAAACTAACATTCAAATTTGATCATTTAGGAGTTTTAAAGTGCTGGGAACAGTTGTGCAGGGTTCCCACGGATCATGGAATTTCTGGAATATCATGGAATTTTAAAAGGTCTTTTCCAGACATTGAAAGTCAGGGAATTTTATTTTATTTTTTTGCCTAAATCATGGAATATCAGTTTGTCGCTTTAAATTTTAATTTCCATTTGTCAAAATGTATTTGTTTTTTATCTTGTTTCAGGCATTTTGGCTATTGTCATGGTTAGGCTATTTCTCAGCGCCATTTTAATCCCTTCCCGCTCGTCAACTAGTACTCACTCAACACAAATGCAGTCACCAGGCTGTACCTGTTAACTAAGGCAAACGTGCCAGAAAATGTACATTTCAAGAGCTTTGGCTACAAAATTACCACTTCAAAGACTAGGTGTTAAGAGCAGACGACAGAAAAGCTAAATGTAAAGTTTGTAAAACTACTATTGAGCTAAATATGGGAACGGGAACATGACAGCGGCCTATTTTTCTGTTCATTATAGGGCATGGAAATTCAGCTTTTTAGTCAGGGAATTTGATAATTGGCTTAGAGTGGGAACCCTGGTTGTGTGAAATGCTTGTTAGTCATTGAAAATTGCTTGAATTGCTCTCTCAAAAAGTTAGTACAAACCCTAAGATGCATGTAATAACATTCAACTATTTCTAGCACAACAGCATGGTTACAGTTAGCGTTAATGCTTCTGGTTTTCTGTCGTTTGGTCTTATTTTTTTAACAGAGATTTCTGTGCAGAATTTGAATGCATCTCACTGGATCTGGCAGCGCTGTGCTGTAACAGTGTCGCCAAATCAACTTTGTTTCCCGAGTAAAGCTGTTCTGAGCTCACACAAGTGTGTTTGTGTCACGGTCCGAGCTGATAAACGGTCAAAAAAAAGTAGTGTGATTTTGTTACGCTTTTGTTTCATTTGCCGTTTGATGTTTCTTATATGCAGCGCTTATGAGTTGAACAAGGAAATTTAGTCGCGGTGGTAGTCTGGAGCCCTGCAGTGAGTGTGACTGACTGTAGTTTTATTTTCCATGTAAACTCAGAACAATGATACTGAACTTCCTCTTCCTGTGTGTTGCAGGTGGTGGAGGACGGATACGAGTTCTTCGCCAAGCGGCAGCTGGTGACCCTGTTCTCTGCACCGAACTACTGCGGAGAGTTCGACAACGCCGGAGCCATGATGAGCGTCGACGAGACCCTCATGTGCTCCTTCCAGGTACAGTACGGTCCAGATGTTTCTGCTCTGCTCATTTGTTTTAGTTTTATATAATACATTATGTAAATAATCATTTGAAGTGAAAATATATTTTTTTTCTTCTGTTTTTGCCATCAAAATTTCCCAGGGACAGCAAATGAAAATGATAAAATAAACAGTTTTAAAAATTAATTTAATACACTGCAAAGTATTTTAAAACAAATGACAAAAGATGTTTAAAAGTACGTTAAAAAGGATTAAAAAACATAAACAATGATGCTTACAGGACCTGTGAGACATACTTTCCCTTAAACAGACATTTAATATTAATTAAATTTTGAATAATTTAAAATGTAATTTAAATCTAAATCACATTCATTTAAATTTATATTAAATTATGTACATTTATATTAAATTCAAATTTGTACAGAATTCATTTTTCAAACATGGTATTTTGCTGTTATTGTTTTTATACATGCAAGATGACCATAACAGTTTCAAAAAGACGATTAAAGCTCATGACAAACAAGAAAATGCTGAGCAGAAACGACCTGTGATGCTCGTGTTATGTAATTCATTCACTAGTTAGCTTTTCCTCAAACTCCTGTTTAATCTGACGTGTTGATTTGTGCTCCTGCAGATTTTGAAGCCGGCAGAGAAGAAGAAGCCAAACTCCAGTCGTCCAGTGACTCCTCCCAGGAACATGGTCCCCAAACAGGCCAAGAAATGAGGCTCGCGCGAGCAGGCCGGCCGGACTTGTATCATACGCTCAGATCAGGAGCCGTCCACTGCGTCTTTATTTCCCTTCTTTACCTTGTTCTCCTCGTTTACCGTCCCGAGCAGCCGCTCGCATATTAGAGCGGAGCCTTTTAATTTCACAAACGGCTTTTTACTCCCACTTCAGGACGATGTATCAGTTTGACACGAGCATAGAAATACAGGAGGAACGGCACGGCTGGATTTTTAAATCGACACGTTTAAGATGATTTGTGCTCCCGATCGCCCCTGCTAACCACTGTGAACAAACGAGTCTGTTTTTATGCACCTGAAGCTTTTTTGTATTTCGGTCTCGTGCCATGAGGTTTGACATTCAGTCCGCTTTTATCATTTTAGATTTTTTTCATGATTGCAAACGAACGGATGTTGTGCGGGTGTGTGTGAACTAAAACATCAAGTTTCTTTGTTTTGATGCGATGCCTTGTTTTCTTCTTCTTGGGTTCTGGCATGTTGATCTCAGACGGACGATTCTGTTGCATGCGTTAGTGTTAGAGGAATAGGACACAAGGCCTTGGCTTTCTCTCAGGGCATGCCACCTTCAGCATGTCTTCAGAATAATGTAGCTCCTCATCAGGTAAATCACGTCAGGAAAACTTTTTTCTTGCAAATTTCTACAGTATTTCATAAAAATTCTCTGTTTAACCCAAACTCTCGCTGTAAATATACAGGAAATGTTTTGTTCAGTCTTGGCAATAATTCACAGTTTTCCACACTATAAATAATTGTTATACTTGCAGAATAAATCGACAGGAGATGGAAACACCATTGCAGCGTTCGTTTGTGTTCACTTCAGACATGCATTCAATTTAAAGGTGAAATTAAAATGAATTAAAAACTGACCTGACAGATTCTTCTGGAGCCAGGTTCACTAATCACAAAACTAATTCTTAACTTCAGTTTTATTTCATGACTTGAGAATTATTTTGTATTCCCAGCAATACTTTTAAATTGTTCTTAAGAGGTAAAAGAAAAGAAGATATTTGAGAACTTGATTAAAACAGTTGTTCTTAAAAATAGTTCAGAACTTAAAAGATGTTAAAATATTTAAGAACTTAAATGTACTTAGAAAAACATTTAAGATTAAAAAAATGTTTTTAGAGAAATATCTGAGATCTTAAAAAGTTATAGCTTTTTCTCACCGCAGCTGGAATAAATGATCATTTTGATGGCGGATTGTGATCCAGAAAGGTTTGTGTGTTTTTGAAATGAGATTATTTTCCCGTTTTAAATATGCTTCTGATTACAGATAGCCAGCGTGGGATTACACAAGATTTGTATTTGAAAGAAAACCAGTTAGAGGAAGAATAATTTGCTTTTTGTGTTAAAAGAATTTCCTCATATGAAATTCGAAAACTGGTATAATTAGAGATTAAATGGGAAATAGTTGAGAACTAAAAGCCGTTGAAATGACTGGAGTCATTAATGAAGTGTTGCATTATTTCTTTATTATATAAACAAATACATTCTGTATTAAAATAAAACAAAATGATTGCAAAGATTTGATTCATAAACAGATCTGTGCAAATTAAGTACAATTCACAAAGCCTTTATATTTTCTCCAGCCCATCGTTTATGGATATGCATATACTTCTCATGAAAGGAAGGACAAGCATCTCTCAGTCTGATGGTTTTAAACCATCTCATAATCCATCCTTCTGTTCATTCCTTCACTTTCTGATGCACAAAGAAAAGCATAAGCACGTGAATCAGTCACTGACATATGATCGTCCAGCATGAAGTCACAGATGCAGATGAATACACCTGCATTATGAGTAATGCATTCTTTATTAAATGCTTGTTCACATTAAAGTAGTTCTATTCCTTTAACAGCGCCACTTTCTGTGAGCGGTCGATACTTGAACAAGAGAAAAGCATTTCTATTGCATTGAATATTTCACCATGAATCAAGCACTTAAAAGTCAGTCTCATAACTGATAAATATGAGTGAAAGCCGTTTATGCATAATCTCCGTCTTCACTAGATCTGTGTGGGTCGAACAGCTGTGGAGCTGGAGCGTGTAAACAGTCGCAGGATCGTATAAAACCGTGAGTTTGAGGTCTTGCTGATATTTCGCAGGAGAGGGAGAAATAAATACTCGTCCGTAAGAAGGCAATGTGGTGATCCGGTCCACCAGACTGGAAAAGTGCTGCTGTCGTCCAGGAGGAAGCCAGACCTCTCGGGAAAGACGGCCTGTTTTTTGCGTGAGATTTGGTGATCGTTACATTCCTCGGCTAAAAACTACACGCAAACAAACACATGAAGGCTGAAGCAAGATTTCACACAAAAATTAAGATTCTGTCATCAGATTTCCAGCATCAAGTCAAAATTATTTTCTTAAAATGAATTTTTCTCCACTTGTTTAATTTTTTGGAAATTATCAAAACGTGTTTGCAGTCTTTCATTGTTTTTCAATCTTCTTTTAAAAAAGTTTTTACGTTACTGTAATTATTTTTATTTCATATTCTTAAATTTTGTTTTTATTTTTGTATTTCAATGCATTTTTTTTTTTTAAAGCGCTTTGAGATGCAACTTTTGAAGGCGCTATAAAAAAAGTTTATTATTGTTGTTCGCAGAATTCATCAGTGCATGTTTTTCTAAAGAAAAAAATAATTTAATTGTTTTCATTGATTAATGCAAAAAACCTCAACATAAACAAAATAGCTCCAGATCAGCAAAAGTGTAAATATGACACTGAAATTTTACTCAAATAATCTAGATTTTGATGATAAATTGGCAACACTTTACCATTAAGGTTTCATTTGTTAAATTATAGTAGCTTGCATTAACAATTAAAAATACTTCTAAAGCATTTAGAAATCTTATACATTTTAATTTAAACATTTATTAATATTATAAAATATTTTTTTTTATAATATTAATAAATAATACATTTTATAATTTTTAACTAATCTTAGAAAAGATAGATATTGTTCATTTTTAGTTCATAATAGTTCATGAATGTTAACAAATGAGACTTTTTATCTGTAAAGAAGTCACTTTACAATAATCACATACAGATGTTGAACATCTCATCAGCCAATACAAGTTGTCTAAGTGGGGTTTTAACAAATAATTCATAATCTCATATTGATCATTTGCGGCCTTGATTTGTCTGCAATATGTATTTACATTTCATAAATCTGATTATGGATCATAAACTGAGCAGATTACCAGATGTTAGGAAACTGGGTAAATGATGACAGAATGTTCATCGGAGGCTTAACTAGTCCTGTGAGGCGGTTAAACCGAGGATGTGAGTTTGATCAGCAGATGAAGGAAACCTCGTTCTTATTTATTGCTCTACACTGTATGATTATGAAATATAATTATTAAACTAAACCAGCGATGAGTTCGTCTCTTTAAGTCTGTGCTGCTGTAATTTCACTCTGAGATTATGAATAATTATGAGGATTTCTGCTGTTCATCATAATTACCGCTTTGACTAGTAAAGGCATAAAAACTGTGAACCTCATAATTATAAATTGGAAAAACTGAACAGTATAAAATAAACGCCGTCTCCTACGTGACAAAACGAGCACGTCTGAGCCGTCGTTTCATGCTTATGATGCTTTTTGTATCTGGAGAGTAAAAGAGCAGCGTGAACATCCTGAGAAACCTCTTCTTTCGTGTTCCTCAGAAGAACAAAGTCCTACAGGCTGTCAATGATGACAGAATGATGGCTTTTGTGTGGTTTTGCTGAGATGTCTGGAGGGTTTGGTGAGGAGGAATCTGCAGCGAGTCACAAACGTGAGTTTTGATGAGTTCAGAGCGAGGTTTCGTTGGTGTGCGGTCGAGACGTCTCCTCCTCCAGAAGAGCGATGCGCTGTTTCAGCATCCGCACCTGCGTCTCATGCCGCTCCACCATCGCCATCATCTGAGACTCCAGCTTCTTCAGCTTGTTCTGGTGCTTCTTCTTGGCTTTCTCGTACGCCGCCACCAGATTACTGCAGCACACAAACACTGATATATACTCAGTCCATCACTGCTCATCTACTCCAGAGCTTTAAAAACTTCACGAACACCAAAAACAGCCTTAGCAACTAACTGAAATAAAATACTAGAATTAATAAAACAAAACTAAAGCTAAATAGAAATAAAAATGCAATAAAATAAATAATATTAGATAAAAACTTCAACTTAAATGAAAATTAAAAATGTTGCCTTAAAATGACTAAATGTTGAATTACTAAAAATAAATAAAACTGACAAAAGCACAAAATAAAATATAAATAGTACATGGAAAAATCCTAACAAAAAACCCTGAAAATAATTAAGGCTCAACAAAAACATATATAAATAACAAAAAATATAAATTAAAAGAAAAACTTAAAAATAAAAAAATAGAAATGTAGCCTTAGCAACTAACTGAAATAAGCTGAAGAACCAAAATGACTAAAACTGGAAAAAAAATATATCAAAGCTAAACAGATATATTGAAAAAAAGAAAAGAAAATATTTTTTATTTAAAAAAGAAATAAAATCAAAGCTGATTCTAAATAGTATAATAATATATAATAACCCTGGTAAATGCAAACACACATATTCAGCAGCATTTCTCATGTGCAACACCAGCATATTTGACTGAGTCTGAGCAGCTTGTGTTAAACGCACTGCGCTGAGACCAGCAGGAGCCGCTCAGCTGAACACAAACACTGAATCCTGCTTTCAGATCAGTGCAAGCCTCGGAGCCGTCTGTTCCTGTGTGTCTGGTACCTGTTTGCTCGTTTCAGGTCGTTAACGAACTCTGCCGACTGCTGATGTCTGACTTCACTGCTCTTAGTCAGTCTTTCTAACGCCGCCACCAACTCCTGAACACGACCCTTCAGCTTCTTCTCTCTGCAACACACACACACACACCTTGACTGATTTTTATCAAGTAAACATCAGAAGAACTGCAGTAATATTTCCAGATGAACACTTTCTGGACTGAAGCAGCTCAGCTTTACTTGATTCTCCATCAATCATTTTTTAGTAAAATAAGTGCGTCTCAAATCTGATCATCAGGATCTTTTGAGGAGCGTTTGTTTCCAGAAGCTTTACTTTCTCTGTTCCTCAGCGGAGGAATAGTAGCACAGTCATGAGTAGCACAGGTATATTTGTAGCAATAGCCAACACTACATTTATGGGTCAAATTGATACATTTTTCTTTTATGCCAAAAATCATTAGGATATTAAGATCATGTTCCATGAAGATATTTTGTAAATTTCCTACCATAAATATATCAAAACTTCATTTTTGATTAGTAATATGCATTGCTAAGAACTTCATTTGAACAACTTTAAAGATTTTCTCAATATTTAGATTTTTTTGCTCCCTCAGATTCCAGATTTTCAAATAGTTGTATCTCAGAAAAATATTCTATTTTAACAAACCATACATCAATGGAAAGCTCATTTATTTTTGAAAAATTGCCCCTTATGACTGGTTTTGTGCTCCAGGGTCACATATTATTGGAGTGACCACTGATATGTATATACTTTTAAGTCAGTATCTGCTGTACTGTTATAAAGATCTCATTGATTTACATTACAAGCATCAGAGTTTCATCATCATAAATCAGACTATATGAGCCATAAAAGCCTGATGATCAAATATGATACTCAACAAAACATCCACAAAAGAAGGCTCAGAGGTTTGAGAGTAACTGACCTCCTGAGGACGCTGGTGAGCTCCGCCGCGAGGTCGCTGTCGCTCAGACTCCTCAGATCAGACAGACTGATCGCTGGAGAATCAGAGTCCTGTAAACACACACACAGACAGACAGACATCAGTCAAGCAGTTTTTACAGGTTTACGTGTCTGTATCAAGCCTCGTTTTTCTCATTTTCCAAAAACGACGCCTTAAACGGTTCATTTCAAATGTGCATCAATCCTGTTTTTACGTGTAACACTGTAACTTTCAGTATGTCCTCTCCACATCCAAAGAGATTAATTAAAAAATCAACAGGTTAATGGCATCACAACCATGAGCTCATTAACACATGACAGCCAAATATCACGCGATCACAATTCACCGTCTAATCACTGTTTCCTTCAATATTAATGAGCAGATAAAAACTGTATGCAAATCATGTTATTTGTATATTTAACTGAAATTAGCTGAAAATACTAAAATTAAACCAGAATATTAAAACGACAAAATAAAGACAAACACACAGCCGTGGCAAAAAACCCTATCAGAAAACAAAGTGACACATACACAAAATATAAATACTGCACGCACAAAAACTTAAATAAAAAAGAAAAGAAAAGTTTACTTGCCAAATAACTGAAATAAGTTGAAGAACAAAAATTATTAAAAAATAAACTGAAAGAAGAATAAATTAAAGCTAAATAGAAACATGAAAAATGACAAAAGCACATAAAAGTATTAAAACTGAAAATAGAAAAATAAAAGCCAATTCAATATATTTCCTTAAATGAAAGAAATGAAGGCCTCCTCATATATCCAGGTTTTCAGAGACTGAGAGAATCCTGTTTCCTCAGAGACAAACACACACACACACACACACACACACATTGTTGAGGGATTGAAATAAAAATGTTAAAAGTCTTGATTTTTAGTTGTTTTAGCTTATTTTAAGCTGGTTGAGAACCACTGAAATAAGTCCTAGTTTCACTCTAGTTCTTCTAATGTTATGAAACCATTTGCATGAGTGAATATTTCATGTGCATTTATTTACTTGATAAGCAGACATGTTTTATCATGACAATGATAATGTACCTGTGTTCCTGAAGCTCAAACAGTAAATCATACTACTAGCAACACCAAGGTCATGGGATAGCATGAACTGACAAAACTGCATTCGTTTCTTTATTGCAAGTTGCTTTGGATAAAATCACTCGTTAAAATACATAAACATAAATGCAAATATCTTAACAAATTATCATAAAGAGGATTATGTGTACAGTAGAGCACTGCGCTAGCATTATGAAGGCCACAGGTTTTATGAGGCATACTAGGATCTGCAGAGACTGTAAGAGAACATCACGTGTAACGCAGACGCCTGCGCAGCACAGGAGAGATCGACAGCAGATGAACCCGCTCTCACACCCACAGAAGAGACGCTTTCACAGCAGAAAGACAAGAATAGAGCAGAGCAATCGATCGAAACAGAGAGAGAGAGAAGATGCTCGTCAATAATTCACACAAGCTGCTGCTGGAGACGAGCACAGACAGACAGAAGGATGGACAGATGGACAGACAGACAGAAGGATGGACAGACGGACAGAAGGATGGACAGATGGACAGACAGACAGAAGGATGGACAGACGGACAGAAGGATGGACAGATGGACAGACAGACAGAAGGATGGACAGACGGACAGACAGCAGACAGAGATGGACAGACAGACAGAAGGACAGACAGACAGAAGAACGGACAGACAGACAGATGGAGATGTGCACAAGTCTTCTGATTTTAAACTTTTCATATGATTAAAAAGTTTCTATTTAGGATTTCTATGATGCATGCACACATTTGCACCTGACAGTATGTTGTAGTGTATGTACTGTACCTTCCCGCTCTTGTCTTTGGCTCCAGCGCTGCTGCCGGTGGAGTTGAGCGACCGGCGTCTCTGTTCCTGATGCTCCTCCACCTCAGACTTCAGATGCTCGATGTGCACCAGATAGGCCTGTTCCTGAGCCTCCCTCGTACTCAGCTTCAGCTCCAGAGCTTTCTTCTCCTTCTCCAGCAGATACAGCTGCGCCTTCAGCTCAGCCATCTCCTCCTGAAAACACACACACACACACACACACACACACATCTGAGACCTACAGCTCATTTCACAGAGCTTCATCTGACAGGTCACATCACCGCTGAGAGCATCTCACGGCTCAATTACGCTTCACAAACACACTCATCAAACCCAGACCTTGTGTTTGATGCAATTAATTTAGTGCATTCTTATCATATTGTATCGACTTGTAATCTACGTATATAAACACAAGAAAAACTCTATTGCATATACCAGGCTTTCCCTAATGGGGGTTTCTGAGTTGATGAAAAGATAATTAATTAAATTATAAAAATGGTAAATTTTTAATAAAAAAATACATCAAAATTAAGCACTAGTTAAATAATATTAAATACAGAGGAATATGAAAAATATTAATATTAAATATTTTTAAACGGCATTCAAATAAATTATTTTAAATTAATACAAAGATGAAATAAAAAGATGCTATATTTGATTTAAAATAAATATTTTATTAAATATAATAAAAAATTTAAAAAACAAATAAAAATAAATCACTTACTAAGATATAAAATATCATGAAAATGTGAACAAGATATTTTTGAAATCACATTTAAATTATTTAAAATAAAGTAAAACACTAAAAAGATTTAATATTTTACCTGAAATAGATTAAATGAAACACTTTAAAAATGATCAAAATGGATTAAAAATATGAAATATTATGAAAATAGGAAAAATATTAATGTCAATAAAAATAATTTTAAAATAATAAAAATAAACCACTTACTAAATAAGACAAAAATATTTTTTAAATATATTAAAATAAAATAAAAATACAAATTAAAAAAACACTAACAACTTTACAATAATTATAATATAACAAAAATAAAACACAAAAAATATGAAATATTTTATTTGAATTAAAAATGAAAAAAAAAACAAATAGTTACTAAAAAAGATGAAATGTTTATTTGGCCACCTGCATATCATGTGCTCATTACCTGACATCAGAGAACCGTGAACATATGAATGTGTTGATAAATGATTGAAATATTAACTTCAAGAAAATATTTTAGCTCAAAGAGCTTTGGGAATCTCATACACACTGAAACTGTATTTTCAGACCCAAAGTTTGTGCCACATCCTCCTCTGAAGGTCATTTACTCTTGGAGAGTTTGGCACTGATCTGGTGTCAGTGTCCGATCGGATCTCACATTTCAAACACACGAATGCCAAAGCTGAAGGTCACCGACAGATCAAACGAGAGGAAACAGTGCTGATGGAGAACCGATGATCAGATGAAACTGACAGAAAGAGATGCTAAACATGGAGAAACACTTCATCTGTGAAAGACGTCGCCAAACTAAAGCGCTTCAGTTTACAGAAAGAAACTCCAGCTTCAGTCATTCATCCAACATTTTACAGCTTCTGCTCCGTTAAAAACATCTGACTGTATCAGTAGAGGAATTTCTTCATCAGTGATGCATTAAATTGATCAAAAGTGACATTTATAATGTTAAATCATTTATTTTTCATCTGCGCACAACTGTTTTCAAAATGGTGTTATTTTAGTATAATTGATTAAAATGAAAAAAATAAATAATTTTTCAGTTTCTGTTTTTGTTTTAATTTTCAAGTTTTATTGTTATTTTAATTCAAATTTTTATGTCTGTAGTTTGTTAAGTTTTCAGCTTTAGTTTATTTAGTTTTTGTCATTTTAGTACTTTTAAACTAAATGGAAATGAGAAATGCTGCCTAGGCAACTAGCTGAAATAGTTTTATTTTATTTTGAAATATTTTATTTTATTTCAGTTGATGTAATGTCTCAAGTAATACAAATATATGAAGAGTTCATTTGCAAAAAAATTTACAAAAAAAAAGAGCTGATTGTCGTGCATTATTCCCCACATATAGCACGATCTGAACCCTAAACACGTTTTGTCAAAAAAGCCGGTATTGTCCTCTTTCAAGGCATCACGAGTTCATGTTTTACTGCAGAAGCCTGTTGTTTTTGAACAGAAGCCGATAAATCCATTCTAGCCAATCAGTGCGCTGTATTCAGGTCAGGTGACAAGGCTACTTTCACTTTCAAAGCTGACTAAAAGTGATCGAGGATGGATAATTTCAGCTTCATGAACCTGTGATATCTTCTTCAGGATGTAAAAGGAAAATAAAAGCGGAGACATTTTCATGGATCCTTGCGAAAGCAGCGTGTTACAATGGTGAAGGAAAAGCTCCGTGTATTGTGTGTAATCACATCCATACAGTTTAAGATCACAACATCGTTTGTCACGCATCTACATTGTCATCTGAGGAGATTAAACCAGTGTCTTTTAAACTCTAAAACATGAAATGTGGAGTTATCTGCTTTTGCTATAAAACCAACTTTTAATATGTAAAAAAAAAAAAAACTTTCAATGAGCTTTAATTTTGTAAATGACCTGTATTTGTTTAAATTATTATTACTTAATCAAAACAACCCGACTGCAGTTTGATTGATATTACTTGGAATGCATAATAAAAAAAACGTGATTTCTGAAAAAAAATAAAATAAATGGATTTATTGGTTTTTGCAAATGAACTCTTTGTATATTTTTTATGGTTTTAGTTTACAATAATAATCTGTTTTCAAATAATAATCAGGTTTAATCAGCATATTAGACTGATTTCTGAAGATCATGTGACACTGAAGACTGGAGAAATGATGCTGAAAATACAGCTGCAGATCACAGAAATACATTACAGTTTATAATATGTTCACATAGAAAACAGCTATTTGAAATTTTAATAATATTTCACAATTTTTACTGTATTTTTGAACAAATAAATGCAGACTTAGTGAGCATTTGCAACAAATTTAACATCAGACTTTAAAACATGAACTAAGCATTCAGACAGATTTTCTGAGAGTAGGTTGGTTTATTATTATTATTA
>NC_136733.1:1380000-1410000 GCF_936440315.1 Barbus barbus
TCGCCATTCCTAATAACGTGCTAGTTAGCAAGTTCCGCGGCTAAAGTAAACAGTCTCATGAGAACGGCTCGTCACCCCACGGAAGAGAGGGGCGGGGTCAGCAGAGCTCATTAGCATTTAAAGGACCATTCACTAAAACGGCTTGCAGAAAACAGCTGATTTTGACAGGGTACAAAGGGTGTTGTTTTACACTACCATTGAGAAATTTTAACCAAAGTATGTTAAGACAAAGAAACAAAACAAAACAACAACAAAAAAACTAAATTGGGAATACTTTCAGTGCATGTACTGTAAATAAGAAATAACAAGAATTGTCCACAAAACTGGAAGACTTTCTGAATGTATATAAGCGATTTATAAAGGAAGAAGAATTGGGGAGAATGAATGAATTCACCTGGTGTGGCTGTTGGACGAGAGACTCTCCCAGGGCTGGACGCTGCAGCCGCTGACCGCAAACACAGCTCCGCAGCTGCCATCCAGACGCGTCAGGAGATCTTTAGCGGCGATCTCTGCCGTCTTTCTGCTGTCGTGAGCTTTCTTCAGGATCTGTGTGATGCTCTCTTCACCCGCCTGCTCTCCTGCCATCACACACATTAAAATATTACACAACCTCACGAAAATACTGTTTCAGAATGATTCGCTAATCCACAGCTGCATGTTCAGATCCAAACACGATATAAATACTATGTAATATACGATAATAATACGATATAACATATATTTTCACCATTTCTGTGGGGGAACTTTAAGTGTAACTCCACAAGTAGATTTAAATATATGGTAAAATATGTTAATCAGAGCTGAAAGTACCACACTGTTAGCTGAAAACATGATCTAATTAAAACAATACACTTTGTAATTAATTTAAACATTTATGCAAAACTCTTTCCAAATGCAATTATAATGAAAATAAAATAATCAAAGATAATATTCAGAAGTAAATGACTGTGAATTGTGTGGAAATCTGGCCGAGATTCTGCAGATCTTGACATGCTGAATTCTCACAGTTTTATTGAATAATTTATGTTTCATTTCTCCAGCAGCGGTGTGGATGCATTCAGATGCGTGTGGAGAGAAACTAATTACACTAATAACTCATGAGCCGTTAATGAAGCGCTGGAGAACCAGGATATTAAATGTTGCTCAAAGCTCCCGAGGATGAGCATGAAGGAGGGACGACTGTATAAAGTCAGTCATCTCTATAGTGCTTTATACAATACAGATTCACAGAAATACACAGTAAATCATGTTGTAAAATTGATGAAATTTATTATGAAGTCTGCATGTTCAGTGTGTCTTTGCACAGTTTTGTCTTGGTTTAACTTGAAGAAATTGTGACAAAAATATAATACTAAATATAATACCATAGTAGAAAAAACAGCAATAATATTCATTTTTATTTGCATTTTTGTACTATATTTAAAACATATATTTTATTTGTTTACCTGTAGGTCATGTGACCTTTAACTGACATCAAAGGACCATGAACATGCAAATGTGTTGTTAAATTATTGAAATATTAACTTAAAATTTAAGTGGGCATTCAAGAAATTATTTGAGCTCAAATGGTTCGGCTGACAAAAAAGTTTGAGAACTCCTGGGTTATAGCACTTATAACTCTCTCTCTCTATATATATATATATACATCTCAACAGAAGTGTATGGGACGTCCTGATTCAGATGTGTGTGTGTCTCTTACCCACAGCACTGACTCCAGCGGCTCTGAACTGACCCAAAACCAGACCCTGTTCACTCTCAGACAGCGCCAGCAGCAGCTCATACGCCTCGATACACTGCTCACTGCAACACACACACACACACACACACACACACACACACACACACACACACACACACACACACACACACACAGAGTCATGAAAACACACTCTGGAGGAATGTGGAGGCCAGTGCAGATCCTTCATCAGCTTCTGAAAAATATTTTACGGGAAACAAAAGCCAGAAACAGGCCCAGACGTGATGCTGGAATGCACTCGTTTCATCAGCCTCCGATTATAACACAGGTACAAACAAACAAGAAGCAGTCTACACGAGTCACAGACTTCATGAGTCCTGGATCTTCTTCAGAGAGTCTGGCTGTATGAAGTTACTGAGAGAAAAAAACTTAACTTTCTACAGAAACTGGAAAAGTCTACAAATCACTATTTTTACAAATCACACACCAGCTTTAAAGCAGGGTTATTTTTGTTAATATAATATTTTTTTGTTTGTTATTTTAGTACTTAACTTGAAGTACTAAAATAACAAACAAAAAATAAAACAAAACATTTTTATTAAATATTTTACAGATAGGGTAAACGTACCTATTTAACTCAGGAAGAGCTTAAAGAGAGCACACTGAGCTTAAATAGACCAGCAACAATGTTTAATCAATTTCATGTAATATTTATTAAAATGACAGGATTTTGCTAAATAAATAGTCTAGGTCATGTATTACGTTCATACATATTTTAATATGAACAACTATTATTAACAATTTCTATGAAATTTTACTTTTTCTTATTGATGTCACACTGAAGCTGTGATTTTCATAGTAGTGCAGCCTTTAAGCGCACCTTAAAATAATATGAAATCTTTAAAAATAACAGCACTGTAAAACCACAGACCAGCAATAAACTGTCAATTTATAATATTATGGATGTAAAAGTACAAGCCAGTAATGTCTGTGCAGTAATATGTTAGCGTAGCACAATGATCTGATTGACTTGAAATTACAGGAGGTATATAGTAACAAACACATCAACTGGTTAAGACATCAAGTAGGATAATAAATTATTTGTTCTTTTTATAATCTGAGCTCAAAAATGAAAGTGTGCTTAATGGGTACGTTTGTCCTATTTTAAAAAACGAATAAAAATGACAAAAACAACACAATTTCTATAACTTTATCTAAAAATTAAAGTAAAGCCAGAAAAAATATAAGAATAAAATTTATCCATCTCTCTCTCTCTCTCTCTATATATATATATATATATATATATATATATATATATATATATATATATATATATATATATATATATATATATATATATATATATATATATATATATATATATATATATATATATATATATATACACACACACATACATAATTTCTAAGCAAACCAACCAACCTGGGGGCTGTTTCATGAAAGACACTAAGAAAAGCAGGGATTAAAGTCCAAAACCTGACTTGAAATAACCTAAGAAACCAATCGGGACTAAAGCGGTTTCATAAATGACTATTTAAGTTCACGCAATCTCACTAATTCGATCTAGGTTCAGTGAGTCAGGATCATTTGTGTTAATGTTGTGATCATGGATCAAATCGATCCAGCACGGCAAACAGCGAATATTTGTGCCGTTTAATGTATTTGAGGCGTTGTGTTTTCCTCAGTGCGTAACTGACACATCACAGGAATATTTTTCATCTGTAAATGTACAACAGTAAACTACAAACAACAATAGCAAATCAATGATACTAAAATACCTGTTTACTGTCTATTTACCGTCTTAATTCATGTTCCTGGTCTTATTGTGAATTATCAGTGCACATTATTACAAAGAAATAAACGTGTGCATCAAAACAAAATAATGTCACAAATAATTATTTTCCAGTTGGTCGTCATAGAGACTGAGTTGTTTTACTCTTCTCTTGTTATTTGTGTTCTTTTGTGAATACTGTCGTAGAAGCGGTGACAGAAACATCTGTGATCACGAGAGTGTGTTTATGCTGTTGATCTGCTCGTGTGTGAGAGCTGTCAGCGTGATTAATTGTGGTGTTTTATGCTCTCGGCGCCGTCTTTATGAGCGTTTGACTGGCCTCATGTAATGACAGTCAGATGACATCATGATCACTGGAGACCAAATTCAATCAGATCCTCGACCTCCTGCTGAAAACCCCACACACCAGCAGACACACACACAATCACTCATCCAACACGTTTCTTCTGCTCACCCAGGCCGCATTGATTTGATCAAAAATACAGGTGCAATTGTAAAATATTATTCTGATTCAAAACAGCTGTGTGTGAGAGCTTGTGTGTGTGTGTGAGAGGAACGCAGGAACGGAAACGTTAAAATATTGAAATATCGATTCTGCTTTTTTTTCTGTTTTCAAGCCCTGGTGTGTACCTGTACTGCAGGGCCAGTCTGAGCGCGGTGGCGTTGGACTCGTATTTCCCCACCAGCATACTCATCCGCTCGGCGTTACTCTTACACTCCTCCAGCGTGATGGTCAGCAGATCGTTCTGAGACTTCAGGTGCTCGATACGACTGAAACACAGCAGTCATGATCAGATATACGCACAGGGTCCCTACATAGTGTTCACTGCTCCCTACACGCTCACTATAGGGATATCTGAAGACGTTCACTTCAGCTGACAAAACACATTCGTTGGGTGGTGATGGCGCAGTGGATAAGACACATGCCTTTGGTGTGACAGACCCGGGTTCGAATCCACTGTGAGACACCAATGTGTCCCTGAGCAAGACACTTAACCCCTAGTTGCTCCAGAGGCGTGCGACCTCTGACATATATAGCAATTGTAAGTCGCTTTGGATAAAAGCGTCAGCTAAATGAATAAATGTAAATGTAAATGTTTGGGACGCTCTGCAATGACAAAGACAACACTTGAGTAGCACAAATGTGTATTTTCCGTATAATGCAATGTTATTTCGGTATTATTTTTATACTATTATAGTATTTATTACAATTTTGAAGTAGCTTTATTTTTGAGTTTAAGTGTGAGTGATTTTGTTATGTGCTTGTCATTTTAATTTTTTTTTACTATTTCTATTAAGCTTATTATTTCAGTTATTATTTCTGTCATTTTAGTACTTCAATGCAAACTTTAAAAATTTAAAACTTATTTTATTTAATTTTATTGAATTTCATTTAAAGTTTTAGTCATTTTGTTATGCATGTTTGTCAGTTTTATTTGTTTTTGTTTTAAAAATATTTGCATTTAGGCTATTTTTATTCCAGTTTGAGATTTAGTCATTTTAGTACTTCAACTTAAAAAAATACATTTATTTTATTTCAGTTCATTACATTTCATTGAAGTTTTAATATTTTTGATGTTTTTTTTTTCATTAGTGTTTTTTAGCTCATTTTATTTTCAGTTTTATTTCAATAATATTTGAATTTACATTTTTTTTAAAATAATTTTTAGTTTTTAATATTTCTTATTTTATTTTTAGTTTAGTACTTCAACATTTGTCATTTTAGTACTTCAACTTAAAATTAACTTAATTTCAGTTCAAGTAATGTAATTATGTGCTTTTGTCATTTTGTTCATTTTTATATTTCTATGTAACTTTAATTTATTTCCATTTCAGTTTGAATTTTAGTAATTTTTTACATTTAATACATTTGAAATAAAATAAGTTAAAATATTAAATAGAAACTTAAACAACTATTTTATTTAAGCTTAATTTCAATTAACAAAAACATTTAGTAAATAGTTTTAGTTAGCAATAACACCACGGGTGTGATGTAATACACACACGTAACTGAGTGAAGCTGACTTCGAGTGAATCCTACGGTTCTTGTCGTCTGTGCTCTCTAACCTGTTGAGTCTCTCCGTCTCCACCTCAAACTCGCGGATCTTGCTCTCGGAGATGGCGGATCCGTGTGAGTAGAGCGTCTGGAAGATCTCCTGGATGTTGGAGCAGTCCTGAAGGGAATGAGCCAGGTGTTCAGCCACGTTACTGGACACCTGCGGAGACACGCGGAAACAACACTAAACCAGCAGATCAGTGTGCTTCCACACCGCTGTTACTGCACTCGAACCCATGTCCTGCAACTCATTCAACTCAAGCCTTATTGTAAATAGATTCAGTTCAAACTCATTTTTGGTTGTTATACACTTTATAAGCTTTAAATTTATCTGAAGCGTCACACATTTCACCTTTAAGACTAAAGTCTGAAACTCTCCCGCTGATATACACTAACATTAAAAATGAAATCACCGGTGATCACAACATCTGCATAATTGAATCTTGTTTACAGAATTTTAAATTATAAAATCACCTCATTACACATCATCTTTTAGATACAATAAAATTAATTCTACTGTCACTTTTACACTCAGAAATAATTAAAAATAGAATAAAATCTACTCTTATGCTCTTGGTCAAGACACTTATCCTAAATAAAATAAAATAAAAAAAACAATAAAATAAAATAATACAAATAAATGAGAATAAACCAATGGTGATGACATCACAAAATGTGCATTATTGGATTATTTGAATTGGAACTGGAACATATACACAACATGATCGACTACAAACAGACAGGATCGTTATGGTCTGGTTAATCCAGTGACCCATTCACTTTAAAAACACAATGTACTGTAGTAATAATAAGCTCTAATAATAAGTGAGGTTTTCTAATCTGAACACAGTCGAAGCGTCTTTCTCTCTGTCTCACCCCGATGCTGCTGATTTCAGAGCCGAGGACGGATCTCTCCGCTGGCAGCGATTCTGAGCGCGTTTTCGACAGCTTCACTCGCTCCGCCACCTGCCACACACACACACACACACACACACACACACACACACACACAAAATAAACACACAAACAAACACAGTCAAACATACAGGATGAGCATTATAAAGTGCAGCCTTGTGTTGAAAACAATACTTCTGTTATTTTATATCAACCTGTGTGAGTTTTTCTTCTGTGAAACACACAAGGTACATTTTAACTTAAATTATGACCCTCATTTCAAACAACAAAACTTAAGGACTGGAGCTGTTAAACTCTACAATGAAACCACACAAAGCATCCCATAACAGAAGAGCAACAGACTGCTGAAAAAAATTAATAATAAAATAAAATAATAGGAAATAAAATAAAATCTACTATTACGCTCCTGATCAAAACACTTAAACGTAATAAAATAAAATGGAAAAATAAAAAATAAAATAAAAGTCAAATCTACTATCACTCTTATGCTCTTGACCAAACTTAAATAAAAATAAATAAATAAATAAAATAAAATAAAATCTAGGCACTTAAACGAAATAAAATAAAACATAAAAATATAATTAATAAACCAAAAAAATTTAATGAATAAAATAAAATAAATACATATACTATTAAATGTATAAAAATAAATTAAATCCCATAAAAACATTATATTTAAATAAAATAAATATAAAAAACTATCAGCTAAAAATATCAGGCAAGGCAACATTTCTCATTTTAATTTAGTTTAAGTTGTACTAAAATAACTAAAACTAAAAAAATTAAATAAATAAAAGTGAACTAAAATGAAAACTATAATAAAAATGTAGATTATAACTGAAATAAAATAAATGTAAAAAAAATAAAATTTATTTTGTCATCTAGTTGCCAGGGAACCATATCTCATTTTCATTTAGTTTAACTTGCACTAAAATAACTAAACAAATAAATAAATAAAAATAATAATAAAATAAATAAATCAATGGTTTTAACAAGAGTTATGAAGTACTTTGGCGACGGGGATGTCGTTGCTGCTGCTGCTGGTGCTGAGTTCTCCGGTGCTGGGGTTGATGGGACGTCCCGCCGGAGTCAGACGCCCAGGACT
Organism: Barbus barbus; assembly: GCF_936440315.1. NCBI lineage: Eukaryota > Metazoa > Chordata > Actinopteri > Cypriniformes > Cyprinidae > Barbus > Barbus barbus. The sequence goes on from NC_136733.1 coordinate 1,387,586, forward strand.
GGACGGAGCGCCGGGCTGAATGCTCTGGAGACGCGTCTGCAGCTCTCGCACCTGCAGGGATGGAAACACACCTGTTTGTCAAAACACTGGCTTGAGTCCGTTTTTCCATCTTCAGAGTTCAGAGAGCAGCTCCAGAGCTAAATCTAGACCCTGAGGTTTGCTCATAATCTGACCTCATGTGGCTTCAGATCAGTCTATATTAGAGGCAGCAGAAGCCACGATGATCACAGACCTCTCATCCAATACATGAGGAAACACACACACACACAGACAGACAGACAGACACACAGACACACACACACACACACACACACACACACACACCGCAGCGCCAGGTCAATAAGAGCACTGAAAATAAGAAATCAACCTTTTCTGAACTGCAGTGAAATAAATGTGCCTCAGAATCGATTTTCAAGGGCATTTTGTTGTGAACACACTTGTGTTTGTAGAGGGCAGCGCTCAGGTCAGCCGTCCCAGAGCGGCATCTGCGTGATGTTGGCAGCGAATGTGAATTTTTCAAGGCAAATAAAGCTTCTCCTGGCAGTGGAAAAGCTGCCAAAGGACAAATAAAGGACTGAATCCTCAACGAATGCGCCTCACACACACCGACACAACATCAGACCAAGCTCAGTGCTCTACATGAGCCGGATGAATAACTGATTCAGACCACATGGAATCTGAGTTTACTGATCAAAGTTATCAAACATTACTCATGCTTTCATGCTCGCTCAATATTTCAGCTAATCTGACAAATCAATAGGAGAGTAACCTCATTTTACCATCAAAAAACAAAACAACAAAAAAACTCACAAAACATCTACAGGTTACATTAACAAAAAACCAAAAACAAACAAACTCAAAACCATCTATGAATAAATAAATAAATCTACAGAGATTTATGCTGGTGAACGTCTTAATCTCATCCACTATAAGCAGAAGGTGAAAGTGAAAACAGAATGATGGAGAAATGACGAAGCTTTAGGCATCTGACGCCGCATATTCTCTCAGAGACGATGAATCTACTTCAACATATGCTGATAACGATAGGCTATAGGTGTTTCCATTTATTCCCTTAATATTTCTCTTGTGGCCTGTATATACTGAAAAAAAATAAGAAATGTATTTCCTCGGAAAAGTCGGTGCTTGAAATAAAAGTTATTATTTTATTGATTTTATTGATGACTGCATTGTTAATATTTTAATTCTAGGACTATAATTAATTGTAGGTAGCCTATAGCCTAATAGACCTGTTTATGGGGCAGTCGTGGCCTAATGGTTAGAGAGTTGGACTTGTAACCTGAAGGTCATGGGTTCGAGTCTCAGGGCAGGGATTGTAGGTGGGGGAGTGAATAACCAACACTCTCTCCACCCTCAATACCACGACTGAGGTGAGACCCTTGAGCAAGGCACTGAACCCACAACTGCTCCGGGTGTGTGTTCACTACTGAGTGTACACTAGGATGGGTTAAATGCAGAGCACTAATTCCGAGTATGGGTCACCGTACTTGGCCACACACCACTTCCCTTTAAAAACATTTTAATTGAGGATTAAATATAGCCTAATCTTATCCTCGCAGCACGTCAGTTATGCAGTAATTATTGAGGGGCAAATGAATTGTAATTTAATAATAAAAGTAACTTCATAAAAATAATAGGCCTAATGAATTCCGTTCGGTTCATACTAACGCTATTACAGTTCAGTGTTTGATTTTAAGGACATTTAAACAATGTCAATAATCAATGCTTTTAATCAGTTGGGTTTCTGAAGCTAAAGCGTTTGAGAAGCTCTGATGTGTTTGAACTGAAACATCCCTCCACCAGACGCTCGAGCCATCAGCTCTTAACAAAGAGAGAAAACATCAATATTTAACTTAGCGGTTCAATGCTGTCCGTCCTCGCCGTCTGTAATGGACGGCAGCGAGTGTGTTAGTGTTTGTCTGTGACTTAGATGGATGACGGCAGCATTAAAGCAGCACACACACACACACACACACACACACACACAGCTGACCTGCGGTAGTCGAGTCCAATCAAACAAACCACTGCCACAAAGCCAGGCCAGTAATTACGGTCGAGCGGCTGCGGCGTGTGAGTTTAAATATAGCCGTGCGTCAGATCCGGATCATGATTAGAGTGGCCAGAAGTCCAGTTTTAGGTGGGACAGTCCTGTCCTGAAATACCATATCCAGCTACTGGCACAGGCTTGAGCCGGACGCTCGTGTCCTTTTAAGATTGATATTTTACACTTTGTACAATGGTGTAAAATAAATAAATAAATAAATAAATGCTAATATTATGTTTAAGTTTGTACAATAGTGTATAATAAATACATAAATAAATAAATAAATAAATGGTAATATTATGTTCAAATTTTAACAATAGTGCATAAATAAATAAATAAATAAATAAATGAAAATAAATAAATAAATGCTAATGTTATGGTCAAGTCTGAACAATAGTGCATAAATAAATAAATAAATGAAAATAAATAAATAAATGCTAATGTTATGGTCAAGTCTGAACAATAGTGCATAAATCCTAATGTTGTGTTTGAATGTAAACAATAGTGTATAATAAATAAATAAATGCTAATGTTATGTAATAATCTCATATGACGTTTTTTTTTTTAATAATTCTGAAAAAATAAAAATAAAATAAATCGGAAAAATTAAGAATTTAGCCGTGTTTCAGGACCGGATTGTTATTCGTTCAGCGGTGTGTTACTAACAAGCAAAAAAATAAATCATTATTATTTATGTACAGTTAATAATTAAGTAATTTACATTTTAGACACAATATTGTCAGCATGGATTTTTTTGCTCTATTTCACCAATCACTGTCTCCGATCATCACAGTGGTGATTTGTTCCTGAATGATTTAAACAAATAAAGTGAGTCAGTGATTCAATAAGCCATTCATAAAGCTAAATTAAAAAAATGCATATACTACTATTACTATTTTTAGCATATCTTTTTATGGCAAAAACAGTAAGAGTATTATGCTCGCTTCACTCCTGAATGAATCAGCTGTGTTGAATCTATTGAATGAGTGAATCAATGACTCACTTATGAAGACAGTGACTTGTTGACAGTTTTAGTTTCATATTTAAAGCATCACTTCACAGTTCTATATTCAATCTATTTTATTTTTCAAACATCTCGTAACATTCGATTGTAACCGCAGTGTAAATGCATTCATGGCATCTCTGAGCTGCATTGAACAGTCTGTATAAATACATCAGATGAGAATTCCCAGTATTAACCCCATTGGAATGAATGGACTTTAATTAATTTCCTTTGACTTAACTCATGATTGCTCAAAAACAGTCCAAATTTATGACACCTACATATTTATTTCTAACCAAACAACATAACTATTAGGCTTAAAGTATAACTCTTAAAGTTAAATTATTCAATTAATAAATTCCTTTTACTTGCATAACCTTTTACTTTCAGATGAAAAAAGTGATTTCATGCTGCAAAGGGGCATATATTCATGTTTAGCAACAAATTTCAGTCCCAAAAGTGTGTAATATACTAAATACTGTATATGTTACAAAAATGTTCTGACACTAATATAACTTCACAGATAATTTAACAAAAAAAAAATATTGTTGACACCTAATGTACATACCCGGGTCAAAAATGACCCGAGCACAAAACGTGGTTATATCTCTTAAAAAATAATTATAAATTATCTGAAAAAACTAAACAAATGATGTGTATTTCGAGGGTTTTAAAACACTTGCAAAGTTTTGTTCCCTTACTGAAAACTAAGTTTTTAGACATTTTTATGTATCTTTTCCATGTCAAAACAGGGGAAGGTAAATTTAAGGGGGTAAATTTAGCTCTTTAATAGAAAAGTTCTGGATTTTGGATTACTTTTCAGTTTTCATCCTGGCTTCACTGAATCTTGCATAGTGTCCTTCTTCCTGGTGTTACAGAAGCGGCCACACTAATGGTGATGGATCTATTTACTGAGCTTAAATAAGGAATGCCGCTGTCCTCGTATCATTTGGAAAAACGCACGGTAAAACATGTTTGGATCGATTAGTCTGCTGCTTTTAGACACGGCCTGCAATCGAATCTGGCCGCCTGAAGCCGGTTAGCACAGTAACATGATTAGCCCTGAAATGCTTCGAGTGAAAAAGGCCAAAGGCTTTTATAGAAACAGCCGGGTCAGTCCTACGACATACAAATGGCCTAAGATTTATCTCTAATGAAATCTGTCCGTGCTCGTGGAATTGGTCCGATGCATCGCTTGCTGTTTCTGACGGGATGGGGTTTATTGAGGAGATGCTGAGACCATCGAGACTGTGTCTTTATGGGTCTCTGACATCAGACACAAATGTGCATATAAAAGCAAATAATATTAATTTGAAATAGATAACACTTGTCTTTTTTTTTTCATTTAATTTTATTTAGGTTAAGTGTCTTCATCAAAAGCATAATAATGATATTTTATTTTATTGTTTTTATTTTATTTATTTAGGTTAAGTGTGTTGATCAAGAGAATTACAGTAGCAGCACATTTAATTTTATTATTTATATTTTATTTTGTATATGAGTCATACCAAGAAGATAACAGTAAAAGTAGTTTTAATATTTTTTTTTATTTTAATTTTATTTAGGTTAAATGTCTTGATCAAGAGCATAACAGTGATAGTAGTTTTTTTTTAAATCTAAAGAAAATCTAAAAAATAAAAATAAATATCACAGTGTTTGATTTTAAAGATAAAATAAATAAATTTACAATTTATATAACAAATGAACATGTTACAGTAATGAGATTCTGGGGAAAAATGTTGTACACAATGAGTACAAATTAATTTGTACACTCAACACTTCATAAATGTTACACACAGATTCTTAAATTAGAAAACAGAGTTTGGTCTTAAATAAAATCCCACTGGATATTTCATCCTGTAAATTTGATCATTCAGACATAATGTCCGGACTGATCCATTCCTGTATCTCAAACCTAAAGTTCAAGTTGCTCTGGATAAAAATGTCTGCGACGAAAAAACAATATGTAATTATGAAAACTCTTACATCAGCCGGTGTGTGAGACTGATCTGACTGTGAACACCTGAATATCCTTAACATGAGTCGGGGATATAAACAGGAGCATCTGCGGCCCAGAAAGACCAGCAGCTTCTCCCATAAGACTTTAATGACTTTCTCTTCTCACAGGAAGAGACTGAATTAGACCGTCTGACTTCCTGTAATCACAAAGACCTGCAACTGAGCACAAAACACTTGAGATACAAGATACACAAATGCAATGTAATATAATATATGTGATGTGATTTGGGAAAACCCATCGGATGTCACGCTGGGACGTTTTCAGGAAATTCAAAAAAATAGGTTGGATGTCAATTTTTTGTCAAAATTGGGTTTTCATTAAATTATTATTCTATAACATCTTGTCATTCATCTCTGAAAATATCTTGGCAAAATTCAGTTGTTTAGTGCAGAAAAATAGCAATTTATTGTGGCCAGCAGAAAAGTATCTTCTTGGTGCTTTGTAACACTACAAAGACAGTTCACCAATCAAAATAAACTAGCTACGTGGCGTATATAATAAAGGTGTATCAATGAACATTTTCCGCTAGTCTTGTGTGAACTACGGCATGCAGGTCAGGGTAACGTTAGCTAGTCTGCTTGTGTAACGAAGCGTAGCGCTCTTCACAGAGCTCTCCTTCTTAAAGGGATAGTTCACCCAAAAATGAAAATTCTATCATTATTTACTCAGCCTCAAGTAGTTCCAAACCTGCATGAATGTCTTTGTTCTGCTGAACACAAAGGAAGATATTCTGAAGAATGTGGGAAACAGAGCAGTTCTGGGGCACCATTGACTTCCATAGTATTTAAGTTTAGAACACAGAACTACAAGTTACAGTTCTGACCTGTGTCTGTATGTATTATACATCCAGAGTAGTAGAACAGGAGAAGAATTGGAGATAGCCTGCATGCTGTAATGTTTTATGAACAGATTTACACTTAATGTTCAAATGTTTGCCAGTGTTGTGTGTTCCTTGGGGTCATTTTGTATCTCTTACATGCTGCAGAATGACTAAAATAAGTATTTTACCACAGTAAAGTGACTTGACTGTTGTGCTTTTATTTTCATTGCCTCTCTTTAAACCAGTTTTTCTCAAAATTCTGTTTCTGAAAATCATAGCTATCAGCCAAATTCAGATAACCAGAACTTTTGTTACGTTCAAGCTATGGACGAAATAAAAAGAGTTTTGGAAATAACTTAAACCCAGCTTTTATATTTCGGCATGTTGGTGGGTTTTCCTAGATTGCATCACATATAATATAATATAATAAAATTCAGTAATAGTAAGTTTTTTACTATTTTTACTATAAGACCATTGCATTTTTTCTGCATTATTTTCATGACAATTAAACTCATTTAAAGTCTCGTTACTGAATGGGTCCAGATGTTTTACTGATTCGATTATTTGTAAATGATGATTAGATTATGATTAGATTCTAATTACTGTAATAGAGTAATTTATAGTAAATTAGTGTAATGTAATTTTTAGTAAAAAGTTCATTATAAAAAAAATTTAATCAGAATAAAATCAGCAAAAAAAAAAAAATGCTACTAAAATGAATAAATAAATCAATGAATACAAGGTACTGTCATGTCATTATTCTCAACGATGATTATACAATTCTCATGACTGCAATAGAGTAACTTAAAGTACAATTCAATATAATTTATAGTAAATTTGAGTAAAAATAAATAAAATAGCATAAAAACAATATATGCATGAAAATAAGGCTTTTTAGGATTATTATTATTATCATCATAAAAAGTTAAGCATATTATAGTAAACAATTTTTAGAATTCTAATAAGAATTTGCATAAAAATAACACCAAAACCACTACCACAGTTAATAAAATGATACAATGAATACAACATACTGCAACAAACTATTTCTGCCACTGACTGTTTTCCACATTTCCATTCCATTCTGTTTGTCACAGATAACAAATATAAACAGATCTGGAAGAATTATACTGATATATTTGACCCCAGATTACCTGGAATATGGACAAAATCAACAGACTATTAATGAGTGGAGCAAGGATGGTGGTTTGAACCCCCTAAACTTAAACGATGAATCAGTAGTAATTAGCCGTAACGCAGCTGTTCGTGGCATGGTTTAGATGTTTAATGCATGGTTTGAGGGTAGCATCACTCACGCGTCTGCGCAGGCGGTCCCGCTCCTCTCGGATGCCGTTCATGGTGGCTTTGGTGCGGTTGAGATCCTCCTCTTTACTGCACAGCATCGCCGTCAGGCTCTCGTTCTCCTCCTGGAGTCCAGCCAGCTCCTTCTCCCAGCGCACACGCTCCTCACACAGACTGGGATAGAAATCACGGCCCAGAGCGCCCTCGATCTCCTCCACCGTCTGCAAACACACAGTTTTCAGCCTCATATCACATTCCCACATTTCCGTTTCAAATAAATGCTGTTCTTTTGCACTCTCCATTCATCTGTGAATCCTGAAAAATAAAATGCATCACAATTTCCACAAAAATATTGTGCAGCACAACAGTTTTCAACATTGATAATAATGAGAAATGTTTCTTGAGCAGTAAATCAGCATATTAGAATGATTTCTGAAGATCATGTGACACTGAAGACCGGAGTAAAGTGCAATAATATTTCACATTTTATTTTGTATTTTTGATCAAATAAATGCAGCTTTGGTGAGCAGAAGAGACTTCTTTAAACAGGGTTCGTACAGAAACTGCAAAATTAAATTCCTTTTCAAGCACTACTTTTTTGGTTTTCAAGGACTAAAATCAGAGATCACAATATCGTTATAATCTTTCAAATTCTAATAAATAAATGAATAAAACGAAATTGTACAAATAACATGCAGCACATGCAAACCATGCTGTGGTGACTTTAAAATTTGAAAGGATACTATGGCAGAGTTTTCAATTTCCTCATTCAAAGTGATTTTTGTCATGAATATATGATTAACCTGAAGAGTAAAAGCTTCATACACTTGGAAAATTACGAGCTATATCAGGTTCATGGACACTAGGGGTGTGACAATACATTTAGCTCGTGAGAGAAGACAAGATATAGACACTTAGTTCACTAGATATTTATTTTTTTACTTATCTAGAGCCGTAACTAACAATTATTTAGGTAATCAAGTAATCTACTGATTATTTTGACAAGTGAGCAATAGTAGACTCATGCAAAGGAAGAGTTTGTGGACCGAGCTGCTGAGATGGAGACGTGCTTCACGCTTGTAAATGATAACAGTACAACACAAAGCGCGTCAGAATTTATACGTGTTCAGATGAAACCGGCCGGGTGAAGTGCTCTGTATTTAGACGTGCTGCGTCGTTAATTTAGCGAGAAAAGATTGTTTTTGTCGAAAACAAAAATTAGCACCAATTTCATAATTCATAATTTCATGTTTATAATCACCCTGGAGTGCTCAAAATTGTGAATATGAATGGAATATACTTCAGAGATATTTTACTCATAAGAATTTCTAGGGGTGCCAATAATTGTGTCCAACGTGTATTTGAGAAAAACATTTATTTCATAATGATATTTCCCACATCAATGAAAGGTTAGATTTTTGTGATTTTTTTAAATAAAAGATCAAAAGGATTAATAATGCAGGTTTATTTTCAGAGCCTTCTTTGATCATATTTTCCACGACTGTATTCATTTATTTATTTTTTAAGAAAACAAGCAGTTAGTAAATGAATAGAGTGCAAGTCTAAAAGGGGCAAGTTTTATTTTTTTATTTTTTTTAAAGAATAGAATTAGAATAGTAAACATGGCATTAAAACGATGGCGTTTTATTGCTATATTAAAAACTAAAAAAAGTCTAAAATTACGAGACTAAAGTCGCAATACCTCGTGAACAAAGTCAAAATACCAGAAGAATAAAGTCGAAATATTTTGAGAACAAAGATGAATGAACATCATAGCATATTTTCTTTCAATCGCAGAAAGATGTCAATACACAATATTTTTCAAGTTTAAGTCCACCAAAGTTAATCTACTCTCCTGTCGGATTTGTTTGTCGGGCAAGATGGCAGATTGGGCGTTATGATTGGTCAGATCTCCTGTCAATCAAGCTGTTTGCGAACGGTCAGTTGCCAAAGCCAGCCAGTCAGACTGCAGTTTGAGGTATTGTGCACTACATAGTGTCTGTGGGCTCCTGTACGGCATCTGTCAGGTGTTTTACCTTGATGGCCAGATCGCAGTGTTCGCTGGCGGTGGTCAGCTGCTCGATGTGTCTGTCCACCTCCGCCACGGACAGACTGCATGTGCTCTTCTTGCGGCCGCAGAGGACGCTCTCCAGCCCCGTCAAAACCCGCTGCAGCTCCGAGTTCAGGTCACTGCAGTTATCTGGAAAAACACACGCATCTCAGTCAACTTATTGTAGGCATTAATGTTTGCCTATAAAACCACCACTGGCTCTGCACCCCTTTACCTAAGTTCATTACTTCAGACTTATGTTCCTCTAGAAGCTTGCATTCTGCAAGTGAACGATGCTTTATTGTTCATCCCAAAGAGGCACAGACTTTTACATTAACTGTTCCCTCCTGCCCAACTCAAGTCCTTAGCCATCTTCAAGCATCTCTTCCATCTTTATTTGACCCTCTAACTCTAGCACTCTCTATTCTAATTCTATTCTTAAAAAAAAAAAACTTCCCCATTTTAGACTTGCACTCTATTCATTTACTAACTGCTTGTTTTCTTTAAAGAAACTAACACTAGCTTTTCTAATCTTTTTGTATTCTATCATTTTCTTTTATTTATGACACAATTAACAAAAAGCAAAAAAGGCCTTTAACACTAGCTTGCTCTATTCTTTTTCTATTCTGTTTTCTTTTTATTTCATATATAATAATAAAAATAAAACAACCTTGCTACGTGTGCTGTGTTAACTAACTGAGACTTGTTACAGCACTTACGTATCATTGCTCTTTTGTAGTTTTGATTGCTTCTATTATCCTCATTTGTAAGTCACTTTGGATAAAAGCATCTGTTAAATGACTAAATGTAATTTTAAACTTGCAGTCCATTACTGGGAATTTTTCCAGCATGAAACTGCACTTGCATCCTATTTTAGCGGAGTAATTTATTTACAAAGCACAAATAATTCTAAGAATAATATGAGAGCTAATAAAGTCAAATTAAAGAATGCAATATGAAAACATTAAATAAACAACTTAAAAATTAGATTTGTTTTTTTTTTTTATATCATATAAAAGTATAGTAAAGAAAAACCACACATACAATTACTGTAATATCTCAACTTTTTTCTCCTACACAGCAATGAGATCAAAGTAGGGAGCAAACAGAGACTTCTGCTGAAATCTCCTGATCCTCAGATGTTTCTCCTGAGAAAATAACCCTCTCTTCTAAAATCTCATCTGAAACCTCAACTATGTCTCATATTGCCCTTAGATTTGCCAAAGTCTGCATCAGAAGTCAGAGATCTCAATATATACTCAATTTATATAAATTAATTCTATAATTTGCATTAACCATACCTGAGAACTCCATGAAGTCTCCTGCCTAACCTGTATTAATATTATCATCCAAACCTGCTCATCCAGCAGGCAAATGAAATGGAAAAACCGGAGTAAATCAGAGCTCATATGAATCAATACGATTGCTGACATGAGCAGGTTATTGATCCAGAGCTGTATTAATATTCACAACTGCAGGCAATGTGCCGTCATACATTAACCATGAAACATAAAAGCGCTCGTGGGAAAAACACTGGATGAGCCTCACATTGAGCCTCCTCCAGGATCATTTCAACTAGAGATTCATCACTTTAATGGCACGGTTCTGAAGTTTAGTTTTGTATGAAGTAATTGAAACAGTGTGCACTCATGGAAACTGTTTTTTTAAAAAAAAACAAATAATATTAATTCAATATATATATAAATAAATAAATAAAGTAAACTGTGTCATATTATACCCAAACATTCTTCATCCAGTGGTCTACCAGTAAAATTGATAAAAAAATTTGGGACCAAAAATATTCAGACACTTTGACCTGATCATGTTTTGCTGAACTGTTTTTTCTTTAATTGCTAATGTTGTGTGAGGAGGATTCCAGCGCTTGACCAGCAATGTTTTTGCTGCTGTGAGAGCAGCTAACAGTAAAGATCTTTGTTGGATGGACAAGGTGAAGTCCCAAAAGTCATTCATGAAAGATATCAGTCAAACATATCTCAGTACCCAACAAATATGATAGGTCCAGTGAGAGCTGAGTCCAAAAAGGTGAGAGAGAGAGGGGCACTGCCAAAAAAAACATGCCTAAAACTCCTCGGGAACAGACATTACACTTAGGAGACGACGACAGATTCATATAAAAACATTTCATTGGAGTCAAGTAAACCCTATGCAGCAATTTCCAATGAATCATTTGGTGATTAGGGTTTTTAGAAGACAATTTAAACATACCCCATACCTGATCGGAAAATAAAACATGCACATCCTCATCAAGATCCTTAGCCCAAACAGTAGTAATAGATAGAGGTTTGTATGAATGCTCAAGAAGAAAGAGATAGATGAGTGAAGCAGAGGAGGGAGATTCCTCAGAAGGAAGGATTAGTTTGTGTAAAGAGTGAACAGGCAGAGAGCTCCAAGGCACCCCATACGATCTAATGCACCAATACATAAAGAAGGAGGTGCCTGGCAGATTATATTGAGTTTTAAGATTCTGGAAGGATTTTAAACCACTATCATCATAGATATCTCCCAGAGTGTTTACTTTATTATGAGTCCATTGCGGACAATGAAATGGAGTATTGCCTGACAAAAAGGTTATTATTGTGGAAAATAGGCGAATGCTATGCCATTTTGTAGCTAGTTGTGAACGTCTTTCAACATCCCTTCATGTGGAGAGGAGATGGGTTACAATGAGACCAAACCGAGATTTACACTGCCTAAGCAGAACTCCCGAAAAAACAAGATGCTTCAATTTATACGGATAAACAATAGATTCCTCAACTGCTCTCCAAGACACAGAAGCGTCAGGATCAAACCAAACTGATAAAGGGCGGAGGGAAAAGACTTCACCATACAGTCTACAATTAGGGAAAGAAAGACCTCCATGTAATCTACATCGTTGTAAGGTAGTCATTTTAATACGAGGACGTTTCCCATTCCATATATACCGTGAAACACATGCATCTAGTTTATTCCAGTTGCCAACCGGTGGAGCGAGAGGAATCATGGAAAAGAAATGAATACGTGGGAGAACATTCATTTTAATCACCAATATACAGGCCTGAAAAGAAGTAGGAAGACGAGACCAATTTTCCAAATCTGAGGATACTTTGGCTAGAATACCATTATAGTTTTTTGAGACGATTTACTCCAGGGAAAGAGAAACATCTATCCCCAAGTACTTAACGTTTTGAACCAATGGAATAGATATAAGTGAAAGTGACGTGACATACAGTCAAGTATGGTGACCCATACTCGGAATTCGTGCTGTGCATTTTTTAACCCATCCAAAGTGCCATTTATGCTGCAGCGCCCGGGCAGCAGTTGGGGGTTCGGTGTCTTGCTCAAGGGCACCTCAGTCGTGGTATTGAGGGTGGAGAGAGCGCTGTACATTCACTCCCCCCACCTACAATCCCTGCCGGCCCGAGACTCGAACCCACAACCTTTGGATTACAAGTCCGACTCTCTAACCATTAGGCCACGACTGGAGTAAGTCATGGTCCAGCAGGGATTGTAGGTGGGGGAGTGAATAACCAACACTCTCTCCACCCTCAATACCACGACTGAGGTGAGACCCTTGAGCAAGGCACTGAACCCCCAACTGCTCCCCGGGCGCCGCAGCATTGGCTGTCCACTGCTCTGGGTGTGTGTTCACTACTGTGTGTGTGCACTTGGATGGGTTAAATGCAAAGCACAAATTCAGAGTATGGGTCACCATACTTGGCCACACACTACTTCCCTTTCCTTTCCTTTTCCTTTTCCAATGAATTTTAAACCCTGAGAGAGATTCAAAATGGTCAAATAAATTCAACACATGAGGAATAGAATGTGATGGCTTCGCCAAAAACAATAAGATATCATCAGCAAACAAAGAAATATGATGAGTATTCTGTATATTTATGGGAGAAATAGTTTCAGATTGTCGGACCGCTTGAGTTAAGGGTTCCAAGGATAGGGCAAATAACAGAGGAGACAGCAGGCAACCCTGACGAGTACCTCGATGTATAAAGAATGGGTTCGAGCGAACAGCACCTGAGAGAACAGTGGCTGCTGGATTGGCATACAGAACTTTTATCATATTTATGAAACTCGATCCCAGAACAAGATGCTGAAGAACCGCCCATAAATAGTTCCATTCTAGCTGGTCGAAAGCTGACATCGCATCTAGAGATAATACTGAGCAAGGAGAGGACAAACTATTATTTGAATTAATAATATGATATAACCTGCGTAAGTTATCCGAAGCTGAGCGAGATTTAATGAATCCTGTTCGGTCATGATGAACTAGCCTATTCATAAATTTCTCTAGACGACGAGATAGTACTTTAGCATATCATTTAACATCAGTCCCTATCAAAGAAAGTGGCCGGTAACTAGAACAGGAAGTCGGATCTTTATCTTTTTTTTAACAAGAGTGAAATAACAGCTATATTAATGGATGGGTGAAATGAGCCTTGAGTAACTGAAAAATGTATCATATCTAACGTGAGGGGGCCTAAATCTGACCAAGAAGTATTATACAATTCGATTGTAATGCCATCTATTCCTGGGGATTTCCCCTTGTTCATAGATCGAACTGCTGACTCCAGCTCCTGAAGAGAGATCGGTTCAGCCAGGTATTCTGAATCTGAATCTGACAGCCTTGGTAAATCAAGGTTGGACAGAAACGAAGCAAAAGAGTCAGGGTCACCATCAGCAGAAGAAGTGTAGAGGTTAGAGTAAAAAGAGTGAAAGGTGATATTAATGTCTTTTGGGTCTGTCATAATGAGCCCAGATTGGGATTTCACAGCTGAAATATTAGCAAACTTTTCACTGTTGCGTAATCTTAGGGCTAAAAGGTGGCTTGGTCTACTTCCTTGAAAATAGTAATTCTGCCGGGATCTTTGGATCAGGAATTCTGCCCTGGATCTCAGTAATGAATTGAGTTCGGACCTAACCGCCATGATTTTACTGAGTGTATTGTCTGAGAAACAACGCTGATTATCTCTAGTCAGATTCTGGAGCTGTGATTCCAGTTCAACTATCTTTTTGTGTCGGTTTTTCTGAAGGAAAGAGGCATATGAAATTGAGTTATTCCTTATAAATCCTTTAACTGCATTCCAAAGTGTTCGATGATCATCCACTGAACCTTGGTTCATTTCAATAAACTCAGCAAATTTATTTCTGAATTGACTGCAAAAATTTTCATCCTGTAACAATTTAGGGTTAAATCACCATCTAGTGGCACGAGATTGCCGAGGGATCAAAGATAATCTGCACAAATTTCCATCATGATCTGACAGAGATAAGGAACAGATATCGGCATCACGCACAGCTGAAGATAACGTAGAAATGAAAATATAGTCAATTCGCGAATAGGATTTATGAGTAGCAGAAAAGAAAATGAAAGACTTAGCAGAAGGGTTTAATAAACGCCAACTATCCACCAACGAGGATGAGGTTACACATTGCCGAAGTTTGTCAGAACACAAAGCTTGAGAGTGTGATTCCTTTGATCCAGATCTATCTAGGATATGAGACATTACAGATTTCATATCTGCACCCAATACAATTTCAAAATCTGACAAAAAAGAGAAAAAAGTAGGGTCAGGAGTACAAGGGGCATAAACTGAGAGAAATACAATATTCCTATTCTCCACTATTGTTTTTATGTGTTATTCTACCATCTGTATCACGACCTTCATCTAAAATAGTAATATTTAAAGTCCTCCGGACCAATATTAGGACGCCCTTGGTTTTAGTGTCCAAAGATGAGTGAGATACCACTTCATAAAACTTATTATAACACCTGCGTATATCCTCCTGTTTCAAATGGGATTCTTGAACTAACACTATATCAATCTTTCTTCTTCGCAAAAAATCCAGAAAACCTGTACGTTTGTGAGGGCCATTAGCCCATTAATATTACAACTCAGAATATTAAGGTCAGTCATAGGTATCAAACAAAACTACTGCATAATAAGACAAAATACAAGTTTGAGAATAAAACCAGTTGAGTTTACCATTAAACCACCCCCCACTCTCCCCGTTACCATTCAAAAAAACAAACACTTTCCCATTAACTATGGCATATCAAACCAAGAACAAACCTTGGTCTGCCAGTACCCCTTAATATGGTCCGTGGCGTCAACAAAACCCTGCACATTACTGTAGCACCAACATTTGGCCCCATAGTCACATATGGACTAGGTAGTATTTCTATTTAAAAAAAAATAAAAAGATGGAAATAAAAGAGAGATACAGAATACAACTAAAACAAATAAAATATCATAATCAGTAAGCGATACTGTATGCACAATGAACTATGAATTAAAAAGTGAACATTAAAGTGAGCAGTGAAAGACATTTAGAGCATCTCTTCTCCGATTAGACAGTAAATGTCCAGCTGGAGTTCACTGAGAGTTGGTGGATGAAAGGGATCTGAGAAAAACTCTTGATTTTTATGGGGAGTGTAGCATTTTAGGTTCACCTTGATTGAGAATGACCTTCAGCGTTACAGGATAAAGGAGAAAATTCTGGATGCCAGTGTCTCTCATCTCCTTCCTAATTGGCGCAAATGCACTTCTTTTTGCGGTGACCGGAGAAAAATCTGGAAAGAAAGACAGGGTTGCTCCATTGGAAGTTTTCACCGGGGCGTTAAGTCTGGCGGCCCGCAGAATGAGCTCCTTGTCTGTGTACCGCAGCAGTTTAAAGATGAAAACCCGTGGTTTAGCGCCATCTGAGGAGAGCCTTGTGTACACGCGATGCGCTCGCTCCACTTCAAGCTCTTTGCCTGCCAGAGATGGGAGCCACGTCGGTAGCGATCTTTTCAAAACGCCCATAGGGTCGTCAGGCAATACCTTCAGGCAATCCGACCAGACGCAGATTGCTGCCCCTATTGCGATCCTGTAAGTCCACAACCTGTTGCTCGAGTGCGGCAACGCGTATATCGTGATCTGCGACGACTTTCTTCTGTTCTCTCATCTCCCCTGTAAGAAGATCCAGTTTAGAGCATAGCGACTGAACAACTGACATGTGAGAAGCGAACTCGTTCTGCATCGCCGTCAACTCGGTTCTTAGAATGTCCTCAAAGTGTGTAACAGTGTTCGCCATCTTGTCCATCATATTGCTTGAGTTCGGTGACTTGGATTTCTTCTTAATCGGAGAAGCCGACGGAGACAACTCCTGATGTTTATGACTGCATGCCATCAGGTAAAGCACCACCAATGAATAAAACTTAAAATAAAATAAAATAAAATAAAACTTAAAATCAGCAAAAAGAGGCCAAACGTACGGAGCTCTACTCATTTTGTAATTTTAAAGTTAATTTCTCTAATTGCAAGTGGAAAATAACTCCATTATTTCTACTTTTGTAATGCAAAGCTGTTTTAATCACGGCGATAAAGCCTGTAGAATCTGAATCTGTCATTTCCTTTCACAGACGGGAGTGATGCATGCTGGGAATGCTCCTACAATACACTCGTAATGAAAAACGCCATTAGACTGAAGGGACAATGACAGCATCCCGACTGCTGAGGCCTTTAAAAGCTTTTGTTTGAGCGTATCGGCTCGATCGAGTGGAAAAACAAAAGAAAGCAGAGTGAAGACGACGATTACGCTCAAGCAAAACCAGTCTGTCTGTCTTTCATCTGCCATTATAAACACGTACTGTACACACGCACAGAGAAGGTTTCTCTCTCTCAGCAAAAGACTTTATTTGCTCTCTAATGAACTTCTTCCAACTGATGTCTGGAAGAAATACTGGAGATCTCACTGGTGTGTGTGTGTGTGTGTGTGTGTGTGAAAACACAAATGAGGCCAATATTTCCCATGAGTCTGCAGTGATACAGCGACATGACCTCCAGAACCATGCAAGCTCATTCAAAGTCGCTGTGTGAAGATAAAGGAGTGTCTTTAGGGAGAATCTCACAACATTTCACCGCCAAATTAATAGAGGAATAACACAAATATAACGAATAATAACAGTGAAGCCTGTTTTTAGGAGCACTGTGACATTCCTTCTCTGACAAATACATGTTCTCATTATAGAAATGCAGTTTTTGTGGTTTATTCTCAACAGTAATTCTTATTAATCTAATATGTTTTTAATTTGTATTACAGAAATGTATACATGTAATATTTTATTGTAATCAGCATACAATAACAGCAAAACAAATAAATAAAATACTACCATGATGCAACGTTTTACACTTTATGCATGACAGTAATGAACATTTTCAGCTCAAATGTGCTTAATTTTTCAAAAACGGTAATGTTTACAAAAACATGCATGATGTTCAATAGTTTTATTTATTGAATGGTTATTATGACATTATTTTCATTACATAATCATTTTACAGTTAAATTTATTATTCTACATTTGCATAATTATAACATCATTTGTAAGACAGACAGTATTACACTATATTTACAAGCATTATTTCCAATTTAAATGTATTTTTTATTTACATGCATTATTTTTATGACATTATTATTTTACATTTATATTTATTATTTTACATTTACATTATGTTATTATTGTAATGACATTCTTATATACTATTTTTTATTTGACATTTGCATTATTATAACATTATTTGTAAGAGTTTTATTTCATATTTACATTTATTATTTTAAATTTGCATTGCCACTTTTAAATGACATTATTTTGCATTTAATTAGATTATTTACATTTACATTTATTATTTTACATTTGCATTATAACAATTAAGCACATTTATATTGCATAATGTTCATTACTGTAATGCAAATATGTTTTTTACATTATAGCAATGAAGATTTTGCAGTTCAAATGTGCTTAACTGTCATTATGAAGTAATGTAATAATACAAAAAGCATCACATTCTGCGGTTAGATTCAGTTCCTCATAAATCATGTCTTTCATATTTCCGGCAGGTTTCGTGTCTGTCGGTCTGCATTTCTGAGATTGGATTTGGACATACAATAATCCCTCAGGTTTTGTACAGCTGCTCTTACCCATGTCTGCAGTGACCAGCGTGGACTGGTTCTCAGGCAGTGAGATGGACGCCTGGTCGGGGTCCTGATCGACGCTCCGGTCGTCCTCGTTAACCTCCTGCTGGCTGTGACTGAGGTCGGAGCGAAGCTCGGAAAACTCATCCTCCTCCCTGAGAAACACACACACACACACACACACAAAATAAAGGTAATTGTGACTTTTTATATCACAATTCAGACTTTTTTCCCATGCACTTATATCTCAGAATTTGGTCTTTTATTTTCAAAACTGCATTTTTTTTTATAATTTGCGATTGACTTTTTTTCTCAGAAGTGTGAATCTCGCAATTCTCAGCTTATATCTCACAATTCTGAGTTTATATATTGTAGTTCTGAGTTTATATTTTGTTATTTCTCAGAACTGCAAGTATAAATTCCATTCATACATCACGCAATTCATTTTTTGTTTCGCCACAGAATAAAAAATAAAGGTATTTTTTTATTCCATGGTGTAATACCGATCAAAGGATCTTAGCAAATAAATAAATTGCATTTAGTCATGTTTCTAGTCGAGATAATAAAAAGCTACAAAATTAGAAACTATTTTCCCCCGTAATACTGCATACAACAGCTATTTTACCAAATCATCAAACTACAGAGTTATGATTCAGGGATGAATATGAAAGTCAACAGAGGCCTGGAGTCATTCTAATTTCCCTAATGAGGATGCAAACGGCCGACCTGCTGCATACATATGAGGCGTTTCTAATTAAACACTGGAGTGGATCTCATTCACATGCAGCTGGACACACGGTCACCAGTTCACCGCATCTCCCATCACAAGAATTCATGAGCTGGGGAACGAATCGAGCTATTGTCATGCAGTTCGTTTAGTAAGATGAACGAGATATCTTCAGAATAAACAATGAAAGGAGACACTCATCTCCTGCTGGGTTTCCAGGCCAAATGACAAGATGAGGCAAGATGAGATGCGCTCGAGTAACATTTACCCGGAGCATTAAAGCAGCTGATATCTGTCATCGAGCAGAGTTACAAAGCTATAAATCACAGTGAGAGGCTTTCCTGTGCTCAGAGAATACAGAACCGCTCCAAACCCTCGTCAGCTTTTATCCAAAGCCACTTACAAAAGACAAGCTAAGCAATTTGTCAAAGAGCCAACAAATATTTGCAATACAATCCAGTTGGAAAATTATATTTTGGATAAAGAAAATCAAGCCACTAAATTTTGCATTTACTATTTTATATTTGCATCATTATGGCATTATATTCATGACATTATTTTACATTTAATTTTATTATTTTACATTTGAATTTTCATTATATTATTTTCAAGACATTACATTTATATTTATTATTTTACATTTCCATTACTGACATTATTTGTAAGAATAATTTGACATTCACATTGTTTTACATTATGACATTATTTTCTATTTACTGTTTAAAATTGTCATTAATTTGTCATTATTTTAACTATTACATTAGCATTAATGACATTATTCATTATATATATATATATATAATGTATATCTTAATATTTGCATTATTCTACATTTGCATTGTCATTTTAACAACATTATTTTATGTTCATTATTTTTTCATTATTTTAACAACTATTATTTTACATTTATATTTATTATTTTACATTTGCATTACTATGACACTATTTTCAATACATTGTTATTTTATATTTACATGATTGTCATTATTTTAATGACTATTGTTTTACATTTATTATTTTGCATTATGCCATTATTTACAAGCCATTATTATTTTGCATTGATATTTACTTTATTATTATTATTATTATATATTTACATTATTGTCATTATTTTCATGACATCATTTTACATCTATATATATTAATATTTTACATTAGAATTATGATGACATTATTTTTAAGACATTATTATTTTGTATTTATATTTATTATTTCATATATTTATTATTATGACATTATTTCCATTACATTAGTATTTAAAATTTTATTTCCTTTTTTTTTTTTTCAACACATTTTCTTTCCTAATTCTCATTAATGTAATAAAACACTGTAAACTGTAAACAGTTCATAAATCAGGACAGTATTTCTTGTAATGCCTTTAATTAGACCTGTTTTTAATAAAAAAAAACAAGCTGTATTACTGTTGAGAATCTATTGAGGATCATTATTAAAAATAATGAGATTACAATCAAACTCAGACGCACTACAGTTATCACAATTATGTGCATAAATGAGCTTAAATGTCATTAAAAACATAATAGTCCTAAAAATGGGCTTAATTATTATTATGCAAATTATAATTCTGTATTTCTTTGTATTTGAGCAGAAGTTTTCTATGAAGCAGCTCACGAGGTTTAGGAGCAGAACTAGAGATGATCGGCGTGTCTCCGGTCAGGTGCTGAAGGATAAAACTCTCCCAGGAGTCTCAGCAGACGAGACGACCGCCGGCGCTGAAGACCAGACCGACCTCTCAGACAGCTGAGCTCGCGCACATACACACACACACACACACACACACACACACACACACACACTCTTAGTGTACGTGTGCATGCTTATGTTCCTGCACGGTAAGCTGCTTTGGATAAAGCATCTGCTAATAGCATGAATGTAAATGTGTGGTCCAAACACAACTGTTCTCTGAGCGTTTGTGTGCAGCACATGCATTAATAATGTTTGTGTGTGTGTATTTTTATGAATGTGTGTGTTTGTGTGTGTGCTGGCGGTCTCTGTGACAAACAAATGTCCGGCTGTGTCGACTAGAAAAGAAATGTGTGTTTACATTTTCCCAGCCGACTAAAATGAGCACTAATGATGAAGAACTAATGACTGGACGAGCAGGACTGAATATTGTGCTTTGTTTTAATAATCAGTATTTATTACAGGCAGAAATTCTGCTCAAGTCAATTCATCTGTGCAGCACTTTTCATAACGCGTTTCAAAGCAGCTTCACTGAAAGTCATACTGTCTGTAATGCTTTAGTGCTTACTATAAAGATCTGGGTGATATTATGACATACAGTAAAACAGTGATGATCTGGATTCAGATGCAGCTATAGTTTATCGATATTTTTGTGGAGCACATGCATATATCAGTGACTCAAACAGATTTAAATATTAGTCTGTATTGCTCTATTAAGAGATTAAAATATCTATTTAGAGATTACAAAATTTGGTAACACTTTACTTAAAAGCCTTTATATATATATATAATGCATTATAAAAGTAGTCTTAATGCATTAATTGTGTCTTGTAATGCATTGTATTATCTCATGAATAATTGTAACCACAATTATAATATGCATTACACCTTCAGAAAATATAATGCATTAAAACACAAACAAAACTTTCAAGTGTTATAATGCATTTTAACTTAGGTTACAGTTATTTATGAAAAATATAATGCATTATAACATACAATATGAACACCTTTATAATGCATTATACGTAAAGGCTTTAAGTAAAGTGTTACCCAAAATATTAGTCGTCATTGATCTATAAAGAGATTAAAATATTTAGTAAGATTAAAATCTTTAGTAAAATATTTAGTTAATTTAAATTGAGTGTGTGTGTGTGTGTGTGTGTGTGAGAGAGTGTGTGTGTGTGTGTGAGTGTGTGTGTGTGTGTGTGTGTGTGTGTGTGAGAGTGTGTGTGTGTGTGTGTGTGTGTGTCTCTGTGTGTGTGAGAGACCTGATGGTGGCTCCCTGCAGCAGGTCTATCTTCTTGTTGAGTTCGGCGATGATGCTGTGCAGCTCTGTGATTCGCTCCTCGTAGCGTAGCGTTGTCCTGTCCTGAACCTCCTCGTGCTCCCGCAGCAGATGAGACTGCTCACACTGCACACACACACACACACACAGCAGGACAGGGATTAATAATGCAGAGTTACACTGGAGAAAACGGCAAGGTGAGACAAACAAACACAACACATGCTGTGAAAACACACACACACACACACACACAGGGATGCAACTCTCCATGAGACATGCAGAACACCTGCAGAAACACACACACACACACACACACACACACACACACAGTATGAGTGAGAAAAACCATCACACACATTCATACAGAGCTCCTACTGTTTTCCAGAGCTCCTCTCACAGACTTCCATTGTTTTTCAGTCAGGTTAGTGATATATTATTATAGTTTCTTAACACTTTAAATTAAGCATAATTTAAATTGTAT